>NC_031795.1:5018463-5019957 GCF_001522545.3 Parus major | reverse complement strand
GTTCCAGGTGTGGATTCTGGGGATTCTGTGGGTGCCAGGGCTCACCGTGACGATGTCCTGGCTGAGGACGCCTTTGACGCTGCCGGTGCCGTAGCGGATGGCGAAGCCGGTGCCGTTGGCGATGTAGGTGCGCGACTTGGAGGAGTCGTAGCGGCTGTGCGACACTGGGGACAGCGAAAAGGGACATCCCAGGGGGGCACGAGCATCTCTGTCCCCCCCAAAATCCCCCGCGGGGAGAAATGGACCCACCCCACCTCAATGCCAGGGGTCCGGACACCAACAGAGACCCCCCCAGCCCCCCCTGAGCAGCCCAGGGGATTCGCTGAGGTTTTGGGGGTCACCCCCAGCCCCGGCCGTGCCCCCCTACTCACCACAGGCGCTGTAGAGGGGGGAGCACTTGTAGGATGGCACCCAGAGGTTGGCCGAGCCCGTGTCAAAGACCACCTTGAAGGTCTGCGCGGGGGTCCCGATGCTGATCTCGCCGAAATATTGGGTCTGGGGGGGACGGGGAGCATCCCTGGGGCACAGCTCGGGCGGGAAAGCGCCCGCACCGAGCCCAGCTGGGGCGTGGACGGAGGTGACAAACCCCCCACTCACATCCAGGTAGTTGGTGAGGAGGGTGGGGGCTGTCCCGTTGCGGGGACCGTCCCCTCCTCCGCGTGTGCCCCGGCGCAGCTCCGGGAACACCTCCCGCACCTTCACCCCCATCTCCTGCAGCGTCTGGCGGATGGAGGGCATCCTCCGCAGGGCGATCCTGGGGGGATTGCACAGAGCTGGGGATCCCTCTCAGCCCCCCGGCAGCCTCCAGCGGCGTTCCCAGCCTCGGGAGCTCCAGCCGGGTGGCTCTAGATGGCAGCAGCTCCCCGCCGCTCCCCCCTGGGTCCCGCTCCCAGCCCGAGCCCACCCAGCGTGGGGAGCCCCAGGTGGGTGGGGGCGGCACCCGCAGACCCCAAGCCCGGCCCCAAACCCGGTTATTTGGGATTCCCAAATTCTTTAGGTTGGGAAAATCCCCCGCGGGCTCGTGGAGCAGCACCGTGACCATGCGGTGCTCGAGGGAGAGGAGTGAGGAAGAGCAGGAGAGGAGGAGGAGGAGGAGGAAGGGGATGAAGCAGCAAAGCCCCTCACCCTCCTCACCCGACCCCGGGAATTAAAGGGGGGGATAGGCCCGTGAGTGTCGCACGAGCTCGGGCTACCTCTGCAAAGCCTGGGCTGGCCAGGGGACAAAAGTGGCGCCCCAGGTGAGGGCCAGGAGCAGCAGGGACCGCTGCAGCCTCCGGCTGGCTCCCGCCGCCATCGCGTCCCCCGCTGTCACCGCCCGTGCCGGCAGCTCCGGCCCGGCCCGGCCCGGCGGGGAGGAAGCTTTTATAGCCCGGGATCCTCCATCCGGGCTGGATTCTCCTCCCCTGGCAGGGGCAGGGCTGGGAATGCCATGGATAACACCGGGAAGGTTGGGAATGCCATGGATAACCCTGAGAGGGTTGGGAATGCCATGGA
>NC_031795.1:4990216-5018048 GCF_001522545.3 Parus major | reverse complement strand
AGCCCTGGGGAGGTTGGGAATGCCATGGAGAACTTGGGGAAGGTTTGGAATGCCATGGAGAACTCTGGGAAGGTTGGGACAGTCCCCAGGGAGGGTGGCACAGCCAGAACCCCCCCACGTGCCCGGTGGGAATGGGACCAGGGGAGCTGTGGATATTTGGGAGATGGGATCCCACGTTCCTCGGAGCTGAGGAATCACTCCACAGAGTGTGAGGGACACGAGTCCCTGCTGGGTGCTGGCACAGGTCTGGGTGCCATCCTGGCCGAGGAGATGTCCCCAAACTCCACCTGCAGGGGAATGACGGGATTCTCCCCAAGGGAATGGGAACAGCAAGGGACACTCGGCCCTGTTGGCCATGGAGACACCGAGTGAAGACCCCCGAGCCCCCTCTGCCCTCTGGGGAGCCCCCCCAGCCCCAGCTCCGTTAAACCAAGGCTGGTGCTTGGAGCAGAGAATGGCCAAACTCATCACAGCTGCTCCATTTGGGATCAGATCCTGGCGTTTGGGAAGGGAGACGCTGCTCGAATCCCTCAGGAGCCTCCAGCTGTGCCCCCGCCCCCGTTCCCATGTCACCGTGTCCCCCCCTGGCAGTGCCCAGCTCGGGGTGGGAGGTGCTGGATCAGCCCCGTGGCTCCCAGGGTCTCCTGACCTCGGGAATCTCGGTGGGAAGTGACTGCAAAGGCAATAAAAATGTTCTTGGATGAACCCCGAGGACGCATTCACCCCCAGCCCCACAATCACGCTCCCGTTCATGGGATTTGTCACCCCAGTCCAGGGCACACCCCATAAAACTCCAAACAACTTTCCCCTCAAACCCGGGGCTTCAGCGCCTCATTCCCGGTGGGATTTCGCTGCCAGGGCACTGCTGACCCCGGCAGGCCCCAGGGCTCAGCCCCACGGGGCTCTGCCCCCATCCCTGACGTCTTTTCCCACGCAGGACCCGTGTCCCTGCGTCACTCCGGGGAGCCTCGTGGCCCGGCGCAGGTTGCGGGGAGGGAGCGGGGTCAGGAGCCGCAGGGCCTGGCAGGGATCCCGCGGCCATAAATCCCTGCCCGGGCATCCCGCGGGCTCTGCCGGCTTTGCCAAGCTCCTCTCCCCACTGGAAAAGCCGCGGGGGCAGCAGCATTTCAAAGGAAAAAGGGGTCCCGGGATGTGGGGACGTGGGGATCCCACTTTTCCCATCCCTTCTGATCCAGGGCAGCCACATCCGCAGGATCCCTGAGGATTTGGGATGCTCTGGGCACGGCTGGACCCCTCTCCTGCGGGGAATCCAGAGGGGGATAAGCTGGGAAATGCTGTGGGATGGGGGACAACCCTTCCCTGCCACTGGGATGGCCCCAAAACCCCCTTGGATGGGAAACGGGGAAAAGCAACTTCCCCAAATCCATCAGAGATCCAAGGGCTGCTGCCTTGGGGTGGCCACTGGGGTGGCTGTCCCAGCTCCAGGAATCTGGGGACACCTTCCCAGTGCCAGGAAACCCCCAAAAGGAATTTCCCAGACCCCTCTGCCAACCTGGAGCCAAAGCTGGGATGGAAAAGGTTTAAAAAAACTGGAAAAGTGGTTTTGTGGGGGGTTAGAAGGACAGGGACACTGGAGAGAAGGGACAGGGACATCAGGCAGCTCTGGGACAATGCTGGGTTCATTCCCCACCTTTCAGATCCATAGGGAAGGTCCTGAACTCTTCCCATGCAGCCCCAAAACATCCTTTAATTGAATTTTCAAGCACAGAATATTCCAGGGTGTCAGGGAAAGGCAGAAGTGGATCCATGTGAGGAACCTGCTGCAGTTTTCCACAAAATCCCGGGGTTTTATCTGATTACGGAGCCCACCAAGAGCAGCTCCTCTGGAAATATCAGGGAATTGTTCCCCAGTCATTTTCCTGCCTGTTTTTCAGGGAGAATGAAAGGAAAAACATTTCCCAGAGAGGAACAATCGCCTTCCCGATGGATAAATTCATTCCTCTCTCCTGTCAGGCTGAGTGGGTGCTTTCCTTAAAATAAAATCTGAATTTTTTAGCTCTTCCAGCTCCAAACAAAAATCACTGGGAAGTTTGGCTGAGCAGCTCGGATTTCGTGAGGGATTTTTTTTTGGAGCAGCACAGAGAAAAGGAGGTGAATTTCTGCTCTTCCTGGGCATTTTCCAGCTTTCCTAATCCCGGTTTTTACTGGCTGTGAAAACACAGGAGGCTCGTGAGGATCCTCATTCCGGGTGACCGAAAAGCTCCGGGGTAAAAACAACTTTTGGGAAGGGCTTAGTGGAGGCTCTGGATGGCACCAGCACCAGGGGAATTCGGGGATTGACGTCAGGGCAAACCCGGAGCTTGTGCCTGAACCCAAAACCCTGCCAGAGAGAGGATTTACGGAGCCGGGGGGAAAACATTCCCAGCAAAAATCTTCTGGAGAGGAGCTCCAGCTGAGGGAGCTCCCAGCCATTCCCTGCAGATATTCCGAGCCTGGAAAAGCTGTGGCTGCTCCATGGAAGTGTCTGGGTGGGGTTTGGAGCAACCTGGGATAAGGGAAAGTGGCCCAAGTGCGATGGGATGGGCTTTAAGATCCCTAAAATCCCAAACCCTTCCATGGTTCCATCCAGGGAATCTCCTCATCCTTGGTTTGGTTTTCCCAGCAGGGAGAGGTGATGGCACCTCCCAGCACCTGGGCACATTTCCTGCTCCTCCACAATGATGGGAGCCCTAAACCTCGGGAATCTCCTCATCCTGCACACGCTTCCTCTGGAAATCTTCCTCTTCCTCCTGGTGGAGGCCTCAAAATGAATCCCCAGCAGGAAAAGTTGGGAATTTTCAGCTGGAGCAAAGCAATACAGGAACGGAGGCACTGAGGAGATTCCAAGCCTCCGAATTCCTGCCAGGAATCTCATTTCCCCTTCCTGCTGCCATCAAAGCACACAAAAACTGGGATCCCCTTCCCGGAGCTGGGATTTGGGTGCCCAAACGAGCCCAGAGCTGCTCCCAGCCCTGGTTTCACCTGGAGCACAGCTGGGCTGGTGACAACGGGCATGGCAAGGTGACAACAGGCTCGACCAGGTGACAACAGGCATGACCGGGTGACAACGGGCATGGCCAGGTGACAACAGGCATGGCCAGGTGAATACAGGCACGGCCAGGTGACAACAGGCATGACCAGGTGACAATGGGCATGACTGGGTGACAACAGGCATGACCGGGTGACAACAGGCATGGCCAGGTGACAAGCACAGCCAGGTGACAACAGGCATGACTGGGTGACAATGGGCATGGTCGGGTGACAACAGGCACGACTGGATGACAACAGGCATGACCGGGTGACAACAGGCATGGCCAGGTGATAACAGGCATGACTGGGTGACAACAGGCACAACCGGGTGACAACAGGCACAACCAGGTGACAACAGGCATGGCCAGGTGACAACAGGCACGACCAGGTGACAAGCACAGCCAGGTGACAACGGGCATGACTGGGTGACAACAGGCATGGCCAGGTGACAACAAGCATGGCCAGGTGACAACAGGTACGGCCAGGTGACAACAGGCACAGCCAGGTAACAACGGGCATGACTGGGTGACAACAGGCACAACCATGTGACAACAGGCATGGCCAGGTGACAACAAGCATGGCCAGGTGACAACAGGNGACTGGGTGACAACAGGCACAACCATGTGACAACAGGCATGGGCAGGTGACAACAGGCATGACCAGGTGACAACAGGCACAACCAGGTGACAACAGGCACAACCAGGTGACAACAGGCACGACCAGGTGACAAGCACGGCCAGGTGACAATGGGCATGACTGGGTGACAACAGGCATGGGCAGGTGACAACAGGCACGACCAGGTGACAATGAGCACAACCAGGTGACAATGGGGATGTCCAGGTGACAACAGGCACAGAGCTGCCATCTCCCGTTGGGCTCCAGAGGGAACAGGTTCAGCTCCAAGTCATTAATTAATTCCTGCTCGTTAAGGAGGGCTCTCTGCGCAGGGAGCAGCTTTGATGTGATTGCTTTTGGGTTTAATTAAACTCCAGCCTTCCGAGCGCTGCTGGAAACCTGGCTGGGATCCAGCGCAGCCCGGGGAGGTGCCGAGGGATCCAACCGGCTCTGCTGGGGAGAGGAATTCCGGCAGCCGGGGAGGAAGAACTCCCTTAAATTCACCTGAGGTGATGCTGGGGGAGCTCCTGCCCCGGGAATGTCCCTGTGTCACCTCCAGCCATGGGAGTGTCCCCGTGCCATCTCCTGTCCCGGGAATGTCCCTGTGTCACCTCCAGCCGTGGGAGTGTCCCTGTGCCACCTCCTGCCCCGGGAATGTCCCTGTGTCACCTCCAGCCATGGAAGTGTCCCCGTGCCATCTCCAGCCATGGAAGTGTCCCTGTGCCACACTGTGCCACCTCCAGCCATGGCCACGATGCCTCCTGGTGACATCGGGAGGTGCAGTGCTGGGACAAGCCCTAAGCCATGGGAAAGGAGCCAAGTCTGGGCTCGCTCTCACACGTCTTTTTTTTTTTATTAAATTAAATCTTTCACAGAAAAAAGTATTAAATAACTGCAAGAATTCCAGAATCCAGCCTGGTACAGCCCTCAGACCTTGGAGCCTGGCTCAGGAGCTCTGTGGGACAGGGAGGGGACACCGTCCCTGCTGGGGGGTGGCTCTGGCCAGCACTGAGGGTCTTGGGGACAAGAGAGTCACCAGCTCTTGGGGACAGCCCGGCCTGGGGCTCTCTCAGCCCGTCCCATTGCAGCCGCTCGGCCCAGGGCTGGCCAGGTCACACCATGGAGCCGCTGTCCCCCATTTTCTGCAGGAGCTGTGACAGGGACAGAGCAGGATTAGCGGGAAAACCCACCCGAGCAGCTCTGGGGACACCACAGTGACATTTCCTGTGCAAATCCACGGGGATGGATCCCAGCCAGGGACTGAGGGTCCCGAAGGGTCCCCAGCCCCTTCTCACCTGGCTCAGCAGGGGGATGTTTGCCAGCGAGCCCAAGAACCCTAAAGCCACTGGGAAGAAGCTCCTGTGTGGACACAAAAGGCCCTGCTGAGCTCCGGGGAGCATCCTCCAAACCCAGGCTGCAGCTTGAGGATCCCATCCAAGGATCCCACCCCAGGGATCTCATCCTGAGGATCTCATCCCAAGAATTCCATCCCAAGGATCCCATCCCAAAGATCCCATCCAAGGATCCCATCGTGAGGATCTCATCTCATCCCAAGGATCCCATACTAAGGATATCATACTGAAGATCTCATCCTGAGGATCTCATCCCAAGTTTCCCATCCTGAGGATCTCATCCCAAAGATCCCATCCCAAGAATATCACCCCAAGGATCCCATCCCGAGGATCCCATCCCGAGGATCCCATCCCGAAGATCTCATCCCGAGGATCTCATCCCGAGGATCCCATCCCGAGGATCCCATCCCAAGGATCCCATCCCGAGGATCCCATCCAGAGGATCCCATCCTGAGGATCCCATCTGAGGATCTCATCCCGAGGATCCCATCCTGCACCTGAAGAGGGAGATGAATCCGTAGGCCTCCAGCAGCATCCCCAGGATCGGCCACCGCATGAGGACCACGATGAGCCCCCCAAAGAAGAAGCTGGTGCCCTTCAGCTTGGACCGCTGGAAGAAGAAGGTGAAGGTCCTCCGGAAGCCGATGATGAAGACCAAGCCGGAGAGGAAGAGGAGCTGGGAGGAGGGAGGGGACAGGGTCAGCGCAGCTCCTTGTCCCAGCTGTGGGGACGCCCAGCCCGGCCCTACTCACGTTCCCAAAAGCCATGAGCACCGAGTCGAAGTACAGGAGGATCCCAAAGAGGAGGAAGAAGAGGCCGAAGCCGACCAGGCCCACTCCGATCCCTGTGGAAAATGGGAGAGCAGGGGCAAAGGCTCGGCTCCACACCCCGGCTCCCAGCACCTCCCTATCCCGTTCCTTCCCAAAAAATACCCTTTGGATTTTTTCCCAGACCTCAGGGACAGCCTTGGCACCCAGGCCAGGCCTGGAGGAGGTCCCAGAAACCCCCGAGGCCACTGGATAGATCAGGAACCACAAAGGAAAGATCACCAGGAAAACCCCATCCAGCCTTTCCCTTTTCCCTTTCCCTCCAGCAAAGGCTGGAGATGATCCCTGGATGATCCTGGAAAACCTCCACAGCCCCAGCCCATCCCCTTCTCCATCCCACCCCTCCCTGCCCCAAACACCCCATCCAGATGGGACTGGGAGCTGCCAAACGTCCCCACGGAGCTCCCGGATCCCGCAGGACGGGAATTCCAGCTGGGACAGGAATTCCCGCTGGGACACGGCCACCCCGTGCCTGCTTACGCTGGAAGTCGCTCAGGGACACCATCTTGGCGGTGACGGGGCCGGGCGAGGCCGGGCAAGGGCCACTTCCAGAGTGACCCTTGGAAAAGCCCTTTAGTCCCCACGTCATCCTGGGAATCATTAACGGCCTCGGGAACGCCCACAGAGCCACCGCTGGGGGACACGGTGGCTTCAGGGGACACACGGTGGCTTCAGGGGACACATGGTGACTTCAGGGGACACACAGTGGCTTCAGGGGAGACACGGTGGCTTCAGGGGGACGTGGTGGCTTCAGGGGACACACGGTGGCTTCAGGGGGACGTGGTGGCTTCAGGGGACACGGTGGCTTCAGGGGACACACGGTGGCTTCAGGGGACACACAGTGGCTTCAGGGGACACATGGTGGCTTCAGGGGAGACACGGGGGCTTCAGGGGACACACGGTGGCCTCAGGGACACACGGGGGCTTCAGGGGACACACGGGAGCTTCAGGGGACACATGGTGGCTTCAGGGGGACATGGTGGCTTCAGGGGACACACAGTGGCTTCAGGGGGACATAGTGGCTTCAGGGGACACGGTGGCTTCAGGGGGACACACGGGGGCTTCAGGGGACACATGGTGGCTTCAGGGGACATAGTGGCTTCAGGGGACACACGGGGGCTTCAAAAGGGACACAGTAGTTCCAGGGGGACATGGTGGCCTCAGGGGGCACACGGTGGCTTCAGGGGACACACAGGGGCTTCAGGGGACATGGTGGCTTCAGGAGACACATGGTGGCTTCAGGGGACATACAGGGGCTTCAGGGGACATGGTGGCTCCAAAAGGGACACAGTGGCTTCAGGGGACACATGGTGGCTCCAGAGGGGCACGATGGTTCTGTAGGGACATGGTGGCTCTGGAGGGGACACAGTGGCTCCAAAAGGGACACGGTGGCTTCAGGGGACATGGTGGCTTCAGGGGACATGGTGGCTCATGGTGGAATGAGTTGCCTGGGATGGGAAGGGATGGGATGGATCCCTAAGATAGGGAAAAACAGGGAGATTGTGGCTTCCTTGGGGTGGCCAAGTGGCACCGAGGGGACAGCAGAGGTCCCTGCAGTGTCCCCAGGAGTCCACGTGCATTCCCATGGATCCCAGGCTGCTCCATGGGACAGTTTTGGGAATGCCGAGGTTCCCGGGATTTGCTGGTAGGTGTGGGAATACCGGCTCCCCCCAAGCCACCACAGGGTCCCCGTGTCACCTCTGTCACCCCAGAGCCACCCAAACCCAGCCATTCCCAAAATTTACCCCACAATCAGCCCTGGGATGGGAATTTTATCCCTTCCCAAGCACCAAAACCAACCCAGGTGGGAAAACAAATCCCCAAAAATCAGGGAGAGGGAGGAGGCGCCGTCTCTGGAGCCCCAGCACCCCCTGCTTCTCCAACCCAACATTAAAATCCATATCCAAACTCACCCCGGGAAAAGAAAAAAGACAGGAAAACATGGTTGTTTCATAGATATTTTTATTTCTCTACCGCTAGGAAAATATCCCAGAAAACCAAATCCCTCCCGTCCCACCCTCCCCGAATGCATAAATAGATTTATTTCCTCCCAATGCAAATCCTTCCCGGGTTAACAAGTCACTGCTTTATGAAGTGTTTATGAAAAATAATAACCAAAATAAAATTAATTAATTAAGGTTTCCTTTATTATTATTATTATTATTTTATTTTAAAATAAAATAAAATAAAATCGCAGCCGGGTCACGCCCTGGGGACAGCAGGCTTTGGGAAGGGCGGGATGAGAGCTTTGGGATGCTCCTCATCCTCTCTGGATCCTGGAGATGGGAATTGCTGCCCCACAGCCACCCCAGGATGTCCCCAAGGTGTCCCCAGAGTAAGGGGGGGGGGTCTGCCCCAGTCACCCGAGAGGGGACACAGGGAAAATAAACTCATCCTCTCTTCAAACTTACAGTCTCTGTATATTTTATTTTAAATAAATTTGCTTTTAATAAAAGCAGAAAAAATAGATATATATTTTTAAATAGGTTTTTTTTTCCTTTTTTTTTTCCTTCTTTTTTGGTTTTTTTTTTTTAATTTATTTTATTTTTATTATTATTATTTCCTCCCCCCTCTGATAAATTGGCAAAGAATCTTTGTTTTTTTTGTTGTTGGCAGGGCTGGCGCCAACAAATCCTGCGGAGAAGAGAGAGCTCGGCACGAGCTTTTTTTCCCGGGAAAAGAAGAGGAAAACCAAATATAGATATATATTATAAATGTAGAATTTCCATCAAACATATATTAAGGCATGTAAATAGCAAAATAAAGGGCCAGCTTTATGAGCTAAAGGGGCTGAGGGAGGCTGGGGAAGCGGGATTTAGGGCTCCAGGGATCCTACAAGTATTGCTAAACTGGGATTGGGATGCAGGGAGGTCCTGAGGGGGTTTGGGATCGGGCCAGGAGGGATGGATGGGATTTGGGATTTGGGATCCAGCTCCTGCCTCCGTCCTCCCTGCCACCCTCACATCCTTCCAGGGATTCTGCTTTTATCCCACCCTCCAGGATGATAAAGAAAAGGGGAATTTGCTACAGGAGATCCGAACTGCTGGAAGGGGCTGGAGAGCCGCGGGAAGGGATTTTTGGAGGGTGACAGCGGGACGGGGGCAGCCCAGGCGACCCTGCTGTCCCCAAACGCCTCCTCAGCACCGTCCCCACCCTCCAGAGCGGGGTCCTCGTGGTTCCCACAGCTCCGTTATCCCACCTGGCGCCCCAATTCCCTGCTCTGCTCCCATCCAACGTCCCCATCCCTGCCCAGAGCTCCCACCCCGCGCTCGGAGAGCCCTTGGGGCGCCCTGGGCACCTCCGTGTCCCCCCGGAGCCACCTCCACCCGTCCTGTCCCCTTCTTCCTCCGGCTGAGCCACCGGTGGTGGCACAGACGGGTTCCAAAGCCGGGATCAGAGCTCAGGGAAGGGAAAGGGCTCCTGAGGAGCCGAGGAGGAGCATCCAGGTCCGCTGGAAGGTGGGAGCACCACCCGTGGCGGGGACAGGCGGGTCCCCACGCCAAGAGCCCCTTCACAGACCTCGGGGGGCCGTGCCAGGAGTCCTGCGCTCGCCGCTGGGCCGGTGGCCGCTGTCACAGCTGTCCAGGTGTGTCCCTGTGGCCGCTGACAGCTCTGGGGGCTCCTTGGGGACAACCCCCAGCCCCCACCCGTCTCCTTGGGACGGGGACTCCCGTCGGTGCCGCACCTCCCGGTGGTGTCGCCGCCGCAGGGAGGGAAGGGGGTCCGGGAGAACCGAGGACGGTGGCGAGAGGTTCGGTGTCACCGCCGGAGGGGACTAAAAGGTGGCCCCGTGGAACTTGATGGCGCCGGCAGCAGCCAGGGCTTGAGCTGGGGTGGGGGGGACAGAGGGGCTGAGCTGGGGGGGCTCCACCCTGCGCCCACCCCCTCGTGGAAATCGCGGTGGGGATTTCGGCCCAGGGAGGCTGTGACACCCCCACACCCCTCAATTTTCATGCTGGGCCCCCCCTTTTTCCACCCTTCACGGCCCCTTAGCCTTGGGGGCTTGGGGACACTCGGTCCATGGAGGAGCCGGGGCTGACGTGGCAGCGAGGGGATGACGTCAGAGAGAAGAGGTGCTTACGTCACAGGCTCACACCCGCATGAGGTGGCTGCTGTCGGCGGCCCGGGGCGGCTCGGACGAGAGGGGGTTGGTCGGTGGAGTCGGGGAGGCTGGGGAGGTGGGAGGGCTGGGGGTAGCGCACTGAGCTGGAAAGGAGAAACGGGAGAGGGGCGTGAAGGACGCGGGCAGCGGGGAGAGGGCAATGGGGAGAGGGCAGAGGGGAGAGGGCAATGGGGAGAGGGCAATGGGGAGAGGGCAGTGGGGAGAGGGCAGTGGGGAGAGGGCAGAGGGGAGAGGGCAGGGGCAGGGAGGGAGGGAAGAAAGGGGGGAAGCAAGCGTGGGTAGGGCAGAATCACAGCTGGACAGAGGCACAGCTGGGCAGGACGGGCAGGCACAGCTGGCAGAAGGACAGAGCAACAGCTGGCAGGACAGGCAGGCATAGCTGGCAGGACACAGTCACAGCTGGCAGAGGGACAGAGCCACAGCTGGGCAGGGCAGGCAGGCACAGCTGGCAGGGCACAGTCACAGCTGGCAGGGCACAGTCACAGCTGGCAGGGCACAGTCACAGCTGGCAGGGCACAGTCACAGCTGGCAGGACAGAGCCACAGCTGGCAGGAAGGACACAGTCACAGCTGGCAGAGGGACAGAGCCACAGCTGGGCACAGCACGCACACGTGAGCTCCCGGCCGGGCTCCTCATGGACAAGGCACGGTGTGGCACCGCGGGCAGCCGGCTACACGATGTCACCATGCTCACCTGGGTACGGCGCGCCACCAGCATCCCCCCGCCCCAGCATCGCCATGCGTGGCCACAAGGTGCCAGTCCATGCCACCACAACCCCTCCGGCACGGGGTGACACCACAATTCCCTGGCCATGGGGTGCCGCCACAACCTCCCTGCACGGGGTGCCACCGTGCTTGCTCAGCCGCGCCGTGCCACCTGAAGCCATCGCATGCCACCTCCTGTCACCCCGCCAGGCGCTCCCACCCTCGCAAACGCTCCCGACCGGGCGCTGGAAGCCGTGCCCGGCTGGAATTGCTGCTCCATCCCGGGATCTCGGGGCGGGCAGGAGCTGTTGGCATCACCCAAGGCTGACCCCTCTCCTGCTCGCTGACCCCTCGCCATGCTGCCAGATCCGCACCTGCCTTCCCCCTCCTGCCCCCTTGGCACCTGACTCTCCCAGGGATCTGCAGGATCCGCCCCTCCAAGCCCCCCATTCCTCACCCGACAGCATCCGGCCGCGGCGCGAGGCCTCGGCAGCCAGGGCACACGAGATCTCGATCCTCTTCTCCTGCTCCTGCAGCTGCATCTCAGGGTCCTGGGGGGTGTCCACCTCCCCCTCGCCCAGGGGGATGACGTTCTGCAGGCTGGGAACGGCACCTGGGGTCAGCACCACCGCCAGGATCCCCGGGGTGGGATGGGAAGGGTGGAGAGGGGGGGTGCCCTGGGATGGGCGGGGAAGGGGTGGAGGTGGATGGGTGGTCTCGGAATGGCCAGGGAAGGGATGGAGAAGGGTGGTCAGTTCCCCTCAGGATGACCCCTGGCACGGCTGGTGTCGGTGCTGCAGCCTCACCTGGATTTGGCAATGAGGGTCTTGATCCTTTCCACCTTCTTCTGCTTCTCCTTCATCTCCTCGGGGCTGAGGGGCGATTCCGGCTCCAGCTCCACATAGCGCTCAGGGATCAGGACTTTGTCCGGCGTGGACAGCTGGGGACAGTGGGGCGAGCTGAGGAAGTGCCCTGTGCCACCCCCAAACCCCGCCTGGACACAGCTCCAGGACGCTGCCCGAGGCGGGGGGACGCTGTGACCGCGCTGAGGGACACTCGGGGACTTCCCATCCTCACCTCCTTGTTGATGTCCACGTCGTAGTGCTGCGGCTCCAGCTCCATCTTGCGCAGCCGGGCGATCTCTTCCTGCGGCGTCTCGTACACCTTGCCCGGCTCGTCGGAGCGCAGCGCGGCCTCCAGGTCCGAGATGTCCACCTCGTGGATGCTGCGGTGCCGCCGCACCTGCGAGGGACCGCGCCCCACTCAGCGTCCCCACGGGGCGGGCGGGCGCGTTGTCCCCTGTGCCACCCCGCGGTGTCCCCGCCGCTCCCCCGGCCGCGCTCAGGGACTCACCACCTTGTAGGAAGCGGGGGTTTTGGTGCCGGGGGGGTCGGGCTGGGGGCCGGGGAGCTGCTGGGGGCTGGGGAGCTGCAGGCTGCGCCGCTTCTCCTTCATGGAGCCGCTCTGGTGCCGCTTCATGCGGTCGATCTGCTCCTCCACGCTCATCTTCACCTTGGTCTCGGTGGCGAACACGGCGCTCTTGGGTCTCTCCTGGGGACGAGTCCCAGCCCCGCGGTGACCCACTGGTGGCCGGCCACATCCTCCCAGTGCCACCCCCCTCTGCCGGGAGCCGCTGAGCTGTCACTGCCGGGATGTCACTCCCGGGATGTCACTCCCGGGATGTCACTGCCGGGATGTCACTCCCGGGATGTCACTCCAGGGATGTCACTCCCGGGAGCAGGGAAGGTGCTGAATTCAGCCTGGGGGGTCTCCAGGAGGTGGATGGTGACACACGGAGCCACAAAGCCACAGGCTCCTGTCCCCAGGCTGCAGCAGAGCCCCGCTGGGCTCACCCAGACCCCCCAGCCGAGCCCCCGGCCCCTCCAGCCGAGCCCTACCCGGGAGCCCAGCCCGTTGGCCAGGCCGTTCCTCCTGGGCACCGCCTCATCCTCCGCCGGAGACTTGGTCCTGGGGGGGACGATTCCCACTGCGGGGGAGACCACAATGCCGGGATGAGCCGGGGCAGGGTCCCGCTGCCACCCCCGGGGTCCTGCGGGGTGTCCCCAGTGCCGTACCCTTGTTGAGAGCCGCTTGTTTGTCCCCGTCCTGCTCGGGCCGGCTCTGCGGGAGCGCCTCGGGGGCGGGGCCGGGGGGGCTCGGCCGGGGGGGCTCCTTCTTGCTCTGCTCGAAGCCTGGTTTGGGCTGTGGAGGGGAGGAAAGGTCCCCAGTGAGCCCCAGTCCTGCCGGGGGGCACGCTCTGCCTGGGGACACCCGCTGCTCTTGGGGTGACAAACACACCATGGACACACGGACAGCAGCCAGGTGGGACCAGAGCACCCCAAAATTGTGGGGACAGGGGTTGAAGGGGCTCTGCTCTTGTCCCTGCTATGTTCCATCCTGCCAGGGCTGGGCTGTCCCCACCACTGTCCCCACAGGAAGGGACAAAGGTTCTTACAGGGTGACAATCCCTCCACGGCCACCAGGAGCTGAGGGACAGGGACATCATGGCTCTGTGCTGGGCTCCCGTGCCCATGGGGTCACACATGGACATGAGAGCCAGCAAAGGGACATTTTTGGGGTCCTCCCCCTCTTGCATCCCATGGGAACAGCCCAGGAACTGCTGGGGTGAGAGAGGGATGTGACAGCAGCCCCGTGTGTCCCCCTGTCTGCACATGACACCTCTGGATCCACGTACAGCCACCACTGTGCCACCCATGGCAGCTGGAAGTGCCACTTGTGGCTGGAAGTGCCACCCACGGCAGCTGGAAGTGCCACTCGTGGCTGGAAGTGTCACCCACAGTGGCTGAAGTGCCACCCACAGCGGCTGGAAGTGTCACCCACAGCAGCTGGAAGTGCCACCTGCACTGGCACCGCGTCCCTTCCCAGCTCGGCACAGCCGCTGCTTTTCCACGGTCACCCATCCCGACCCTCGGCTGTGAGGACACTCGTGTCACCCGTGTCCCCCCACACACAGCCGAGGTGGCACCAGGAATTCCCAAATCCAGGTTTGCCCCGGAGCTGGGGGCTCGCAGCCTGCCGGCACCCCGCGGGGAGTGGCGACACGGAAGGACAGCGACAGAGGGCAGAGCAAAGCAGAGAGGACAACCAGGGACAACCTCCCCAGGGGGAGGAGGAGGAGGAGGGGACAATCCCTGTCGCGGTGACCTGCTGGGGACACTGGAGGGGTGGCAGCGCTGCAGCTCACAGAGCTGTCCCCGTGCCAAGCGCCACCTCCACGCCATCCTTGTGGATTTGGGGCGGGAAGCTCCGGCTCCTGCCTCATCCCAGCGCCTTCTGTGTCACGAGGAGGAGGAGGAGGAGGAGGAAGACCCCGCAGGGTTCGGTACCTGTCCCCGCTTGGCCTCTCCTTGGTGCCAGGAAGGGGAGGCAGGGTAGGGCCAGAGGCGGCTCTCGCTGGGGAGCGGAGGAACGGCCGGAGGAGACTCCAGGGGGACGTAGGACTTGGGGAGGGGAGGTCGAGGCGGGCCTGGTTCCTGGGGCGGGCAGGAGCGGGAGGCGTGAGAGCAGAGAAGGAACAGAGAGTTAGAAAAGAGAGAATGAAGTGAAACACGGCGGGAGCGTCCTGGAGAAAGGGATGGAGGAAGGGGTGACTCCGGGGTGTCCCCCTGGCTGTCCCACATCCTGCAACTCGTCCCCGGGGCCAGGCAGGGCTTGGGGGCTGCCCAAGGGTTCTTGGCAGCTCTTGGGGGCACCTCTGGAGCTGGGGAGTTCTCAAATTCTGCCCTAAACAGATGTCCTGTGAGTGGAGGTGACAGCAGCCCTGGGTGAGGGCACTCAGAGTGGCTGTGGTGGCACCAGGAGCTGCTCCTGGAAAAAAACTGGAGCTGAGCATCTCCCGTCCCTCCAGACCCACAGCCCTGCAAGGACCATGGAGCCCAAAGTCACCGGGTGACACCACGGCCCATCCACGTCACCAAAACAGTGTCCCCAGCAGAGCCACGAGGGGAGGCAGCTCCGTGCCCGGTGGCCAGCAGCCCCCAATCCCCTGCTGGTGGCCGAGAGGGGACAGCCAGGGTCACTGACCTCGCCAGGGCCGGGCTTGGTGGGCGATCCCTGGGAGCCGGAGATGAGGGAGAAGGGGCTCAGGGGGCTGGTGAGGCTGGCAGAGCTCAGGGGGCTGGCGGGGCTGTTGGAGCTGTACGTGCCCGAGGGGCCCAGGGCCACTGTGGAGAAGAGCAGGAATGAGATAATGGTAAGATAATTAATTATAAGATAATTGTAAGATAATGAGGGTCTTCACCTCCCAGAGCAGGAGCCCACCAGGGATGCCCCAGGCAGGGACAGCCCCCCCTCACCTCTGTGCTTGGCGGTGTCGGTGCCACGGGAGGGGTTGTTCTTCCTCAGCCCCTCCATCACGTCCTGGATCCGCCAGATCTCCTTCTGGATTTGCCGGTTGAGCACCTCGTTCTGCATGGGGGGAAAGGCAGAGCTCAGAGGGGTCCCAGGGACACCAGTGCCAACCCCAAACCAGGCTGGACCCCAACCCCAAAGTGAGCCTTTGGAACTGGCTGAGGCTGAACCATCACATCCAGGATTTTTATCCTGCTGGAAGCCCTGGATCTGCTCCCCAAGAACCCAGCTGGGCTGGGAGGAGCTGGGGGGACTCTGGGCTGCCCCCCTCGATGGCACCCAAGTGCCCAGGGTGGCTGAAGCTGGACATGAGGGCTGGGCATGGAGAACCCACTGGTGGGGGGCAGAGTGGGGTGTCATCTCCATGGGGAGCCCAGGGATGGCAGGGGACCTGGATTCAGGGTCAGGGTGACAGAGGACACACACCTGGATGTCCAGGTTCAGGGTGACAGGGGACAGTCTCACCTGGATGCCCAGGTTCAGGTGACAGGGGGACAGTGACATAGATTCAGGTTCAGGGTGACAGGGGGACACTCTCACTTGGATGTCCAGGTTCAGGGTGACAGGGGACACTCTCACCTGGCTGTCCAGGTTCAGGGTGACAGGGGGACACTCTCACCTGGATGTCCAGGTTCAGCTGCTCCCAGAGGTCATCGTGCAGGGTGGACACCTCGCTCTCCAGGCTCTCGTACTCGGCCGTGCTGTTTGCCAGGGCCTGAGGGGACAGTGGGGGGGACCAGGGGGTCTTTGGCACCCAGCACAACCCCCCGAGCTGGGGAGGGGGTGGCAGCAGTGGGGACAAGCTCTGAGGTGCACAGACAGAAGCAGGAGCTGAGGTGGCACTTGTGCCTGATTTGTTTTGTCCCCAGGGAGGGGGAAGGGACAAAAGGGACCCCAGTTCCCCCCGTTACCGTGCTGGCCTGGGACAGCTCCACACGGATGTTGATCAGCTGGTTCTGGAGCGATTCCTTCTTGTGCAGCAGCTTCTCTGGGTAGGCAGGCTGGCTCCCGAACATCTCCAGCTCCTGGTGTGTCCCCATCAGGGCGCTCTCCAGGCTCTCCTGTGGGAACAGATGGAGCCACGAGGTCCTGGCTGCTCAATAACACACCCAGAGTGCCACAGCCTCTCCCCCAGCTCAGAAATGTCCCCAAGCTGCGGCTGCCACTTCCCTGGAAGTGTCCAAAGCCAGGTTGGAGAACCTGGGATGGTGAGTGGAACGAGATGTTTTTAATGACCCTTCAACCCAGGGATGGCAGGGGACACTCTCAGCTGGATGTCCAGGTTCAGGTGACAGGGGACACTCTCACCTGAATTCAGGTTCAGGTGACAGGGGACACACACACGTGGATTCAGGTTCAGGGTGACAGGGGACATACACACCTGGCTGTCCAGGTTCAGGTGACAGGGGACACTCACACCTGGATATCCAGGCTCAGGGCGACAGGAGACACACACACCTGGATTCAGGTTCAGGGTGACAGGGGACACACACCTGGCTGTCCAGGTTCAGGTGACAGGGGACACTGACACCTGAATTCAGGTTCAGGGTGACACGGGACATGCACACCTGGCTGTCCAGGTTCAACCCAAACCCTCCCATGGTGACTGGGTCACTTCCTCACCACGCAGGTGCCACCACGTGGTCCCCCCGTGGCCACCTGAGGTGCCACCACGTACCTTCTCAGCCCGGAGCTGCTGCACCAGCCTCTCCTGCTCCCGCAGCACCTTGTTCTGCTCACAGAGCTTCCCCAGCAGCTTCTGTGCCAGCCGGGAAGAGGAAGAGGGAGAGGAAGAGCAGGATGAGAATCCCAGAGGGATGCAGCCAGGATTGATGGGATTTATGGCCTGGGAGGGATGGGGATGGGGGTTCCAACCTCCTGCTGTCATCGCAGGGATTTCGGGGTGACAAATTGGGAAATGGGGCAAGACCTCAACTCAGGGGAAGATTTATCCCTGAGGAGCACAAAGCGACCGGCACAGCTCTGCCTGCGGGGACAGGGGACACAGAGAGGGGACAGAGGGGACAGGGTTGGCTCTTACATCGGTGTCCTGCTCGCTGATCTTGTAGGGGTGCAGGGTGTCCCTGTAGGGCTCCGGGAACGGCGTCACCTGCAAGCAGAGCGAGGGGTGAGCCCGGCCCTCCGGGGACGCCCAGGGAAGGGAAGGCAGCTCCCAGCCCCTCTCTTGATGCCTTAAGTTTTAATTTTCACGTTTTTCATATCGTGCCCTGCCCAGGTGTGGAGTTTTGAGCTTCATATTCAGTGTCAGAGAGATCTCTTCGCAGAGCAGACACAACAATTCCTTTTCCAGCTTGACTCCAAGGACAATCGTTACAAGTTTCCGGCCCAAAAGCAGAAACAAAGATGAAGAGAGAAAACAAAGATGGGACTCCATAACCTGGAGCTGTAATTGGACAACGAGCCCCGATCTGCAGATGGACCAAAACTGATAAAAATGTGATCGTGACCATTTGGTGACCATTTTTAGGTCCGTTTTGGGTGTAGCCCAAGGTGTGTCCTTTAAGGCCCTTCAATAAACCCCTGCTTTATTCTGAGCTCTGCCCAACCTCTGCTCCAGCTCAGCCGGGAACAGGAGACCGGAGCCGAGCTCCCCATCAGTCGGGATTCACTGGGATGAAGCCACAACCTCTCCCTGCCCATTCCCGATGGGAATGATCCAGCGGCAGCCTCTCCGCGGAGCTGAAGGAGCTCGTGAATCATTAACCGCCACATTTCCAGCGGCAGGGAAAACAAAGGCAGCGCGATTGAGCTGTAATTCCACCTCGGCGGAGTGGGAGCACCTATAAATCAGCAGCTGCTGCGGCAGCAGGGCCTGTTTACCCCCGCCCGGCTCCTCCGTGAGTCATTTTCCTTTCCTGGAAATCTCAATTACTAATGGGACCTTCAGCAATTAGCTGCCTCCCAGAGATGGAGATGAAAGGCACGAGATAGGAAGGAGGGGATCATTATTGCTAGAAAGCAGAGAGGGTGCTTTGGAGCCATTTAAAACTCCGGGATGATGCAAATGGATCCGGATCTGGGAAATGCCCGCGGGGCTGGAAGCAGAGCCGGGTGGATCGGGATGAGGCGGCCTCCGGGCAGGGAGCCCTGCCAGCCGGAGCAGCATCCCGGGAGCTCCGGGTTCACCCTCCGGCGCTTCCCTGGCAGCAGCAGATGGAAACAGGCGCCGGGTTTTGTTGGAAAATCCCATCCAGAAAGTGCCCAGGGCGGCTCAACGCAGGGTGGGTGACACTGGGGGGCTCGAGAGATGTGACATCGCAGGGATGTCCCAGTGCTGGGGACAGAAGGAACCTCCGGGGGTGAGGGAAAGGCCATTCCCTGTCCCTGTTTCAGGAATTATCCCGTTGCTTTAAGAGCTGCATTCCTGTCACCCCACACCTTCTCCTTGCAAAACAAGGATGAGACAAGCCCCGCGCACCCGAGATCCCCGGGGGCGGCTCCGTCCGAGGGTCCCCGGGGGTGGCTCGGTCCCCGAGGGTCCCCCGGGGGTGGCTCGGTCCCCACCTCGCGCTACCAGCACGAGGATTTGCCGGCTTGGAATGGCTCATGGATGGGTTAGCAAAGCCTGGGATGGAGCAGCGCGTCCCCCGAGAGCGGGATGTGCCGGATGCCGCGGCTGCTGAGCGAGTGGCGATGGCAGGAGGTGACCCCGGGTGGCAGGAGGTGACCCCGGGTGGCACGAGCCATGCGGGGCCCGGTGGCCAGAGCCTTACTTGCATGTAGAGCTGGGCCCTAGGGGAGGAGGTCTCCACCATCCTGTTCACCATAGTGATGAGGGTCTCGCTCTCGCTCATCTGCGGCACACAGGGAAGGAAAGGGCACAGGTCAGCGGGGACACGCGGCTGTGACAGCGGTGACCGGTCCAGGAGCCCTCAGGATGCAAAATGCCACCTCCTGAGATGGCCCAGGCACTCCAGCTGTGGCCCCGCGCTGCTGTGGCTGCTTGGTGTGGTTTATTTTGGGGGGAAAACATGGATAAAACAGAGCCAGCTCGGAGCAGACGGCACAGACAGACACGAGCTCGGACGGGGACGGCAGCAGCGTGGCCCGGCACACGGACGGACACACGGACAGCCCCTGGCACTGCCCCACAGCTCTCTGCCCAGCCGGGACTGGCACGGCCCTGCAAATGAACGCTGGGTGCTGGGGAGGTGGCTGAGAGCTGGGGTTGGGGACAGCAGCGTCCCCTTCTCCAGGTGGCACCGGGAATGGCACATCCCCGCTGCCAGGCATGGTTTGGGCAGGTCTGTGCCACTGCAAGGGGACAAGACTGTCCCCAGCCAGCTGTGCCAGGTGACAAAGCCACTCAAGCCACCAGCACCAGAGCCCCCAGCCCCAGCAGGACATTCCAGGGAAGCCCTGGCACCGCTGAAATCCAAAGGGCGACACTTTTGTCACCAAAGCAGTGCCCAAACTCGCAGCTGGGGGAGCCGTGGGCGAGGAAGGAGAGAGAAAACAGAGCAGGAGGATGTTTGAAAAGAGGCCCTTGACAGCGTCACTCTGAATTAGCCTCTCCAGAGGCCGCTGGAAGAGGAGGAGGAGATGCCAAACCCTTTTAGGGAGCGTTTTAAAGAGGCGCGGAGAGGCTGCGGCGCTGCCGGCGGCTGCGAGACAGCGCGGGGAGCTTTTATTGCAGCGAGAGCTCCTGCCCGGACCTGGCCCCGCTCCAAGGCGGACACAGATCCCGGCCACCGCAGATTTGCAGCCAAATGGGACCGTGCAGCTCCCTCCGTGCCAACCTGGCCGGGGCTGCAGCTCCTGTGCCCAGCTGCGGCTTCAGACCCTGCCTGGACACGGCTGTGCCCCCTCCAAAACCCTCCTGGGTTTTTTCCTCCAAAAATCGCTGGCAAAATCAGGGTTTTCCTCCAAAAACCCCACACAAAATCACGGTTTTTCTCCAAAAACCCTCTGGTAAACCCCTGGGTTTTGGTTTTCCTCCAAAAAGCCACTGGAAAAATCAGGGTTTTCCAAACCTGAACCCAAAAAACCTCCAGCAAAAGCAGGGGTTTTTTTTCCCCTAAAACTCGCTGGCAAAATCAGGGTTTTCCTCCAAAAACCCCATTCAAAATTAAGGTTTTCCTCCAAGGTTTTCCTCCAAAACCCCTGGCAAAGTCAAGGTTTTCCTCCAAAAACCTCATTCAAAAACACGGTTTTCCTCCAAAAACCTCCAGCAAAATCAAGGTTTTTTTTTCTAAAACTCACTGGCAAAATCAGCGTTTTCCTCCAAAAAACCTGATTCAAAAACAGGGTTTTCCTCCAAAAACCCCATTCAAATTCAGGGTTTTCCTCCAAAAACCCCATTCAAATTCAGGGTTTTCCTCCAAAAACCCCATTCAAATTCAAGGTTTTCCTCCAAAAGCCCCCAAAAGCTGCTGGGTTTTGGTCAATTGGTGTCCATCAAATTCAGGGTTTTCCTCCAAAAACCCATGGCAAAATCAAGGTTTTCCTCCAAAAGCCCCCAAAAGCTGCTGGGTTTTGGTCAATTGGTGTCCACCTGCACCAAACCTTTCATCCCCAAGGTCCCCCCACGTCACCACGGTCCCCAGGGGTCACCTGCCACCCCTGGGCACAGGGGACACCCTGCAGGTGTCCAGCCCTAACCTGGGGTCTCCCAGACCCGCAGCACCCCCTGAACACCAGGAAAACTCCCAGAAACGCTGGAATCTGCCCCAAAACCCCCAAAACTCCCCCCAGAAATCCCCACCACACCACACAGAGGCCGGAGGTCGCGGTGGGGGGAGCTTTTCTGCCGAGCCATGAGCGGCCCTACGGATGCGGAGGATGGAAGAAGCCAAACCAAAAAATAAAAATACAGCTGGTGCTGCTGGGATGCTGCTGGGATGCCGGGAGGGGTGGGGATGGATGGCAGGAGGCGACAGGGACACGGCGGGGGTGGGACGAGAAGCAGCCGGCGAGGTGAGGCTGGCAGCCAGCTCCGCCTACCTGCTGGTCCAAATATTCTAGGTTTCTTTGCAACTGAAGGTCTAAAAGTTCATCCTACCAGGAGCCAGCAGGCAAGAAACGAGCAGCGAAACACATAAAAGAAGAAGCAAAGCGGTTAGGGGGGAGCCTATGGAATGGCCCCCGGGCCGGGAATGCTGCCGGGAATGCTGCCGGGAATGTGCCCCCCCGCACACCCTTGAGCAGCTGGTTTCTTGTTTATCTTTTGTTTCTCCTGGGGAGACCCTGCCTCCGGCTGCGGGGATGGATGGGCGGCATGGGTGGGGTGTGGTGAAATTCAGGCTTCTCCCTCCTCTGGCGGTCCTGTCCCGGGGTTTTGGGATCTGCGGGGACCTCCCGGTGTCACCCCCCAGCTCCGGGAGGGGACACGAGGCAGGAGAACAAAGCAGCTGTGGCCAGATGTGAGGAAGCAGAGCGGGAGAGGTTTGGGGAGTGCCAGCCTCAGCCAGGGACCACCCTGGGGGTCCGAGGGTGTCCCATTGCTACAGAGGGGCCTTCCCACATGGATTTCCTTCGGAAATGGCCGGGAGGGAGTGGAGACACCAATGAAAGGCCCAGCTCTGACCCGCCAAGCTGCCCCTGGAGTGGTCTGGCTCCTCCTTGGCACCTGAGTGAGGACCCCCCAGTCTGCCCCACGTCCCCGGGGTGGGGTCTGTGCCCCCCCTCACAGGGTCACCCCGGGGGACAGCGGGTACGTACCATTTTGTCGTGGATGGTGGGGGACGCCGGGAAGTGGTAGGGGTACACCCCGGCTGGGACGGGCCGCCTGTCACCCAGGTAATCGTACTGTGGAGAGAGGGGACCCCCACCCCAAAA
Organism: Parus major; assembly: GCF_001522545.3. NCBI lineage: Eukaryota > Metazoa > Chordata > Aves > Passeriformes > Paridae > Parus > Parus major. The sequence goes on along the minus strand of NC_031795.1, from coordinate 4,996,228 downwards.
TCAGGAGGAGAAAGCACAGGAGAGGGCAGGAGAGGGAGAGGGGCATCAGTGCTCCCTGCTTGGGAGCACAACTTGGGGTGTCCCTGAGCACCACATCCCATCCCATCCCATCCCATCCCATCCCATCCCATCCCATCCCATCCCATCCCATCCCATCCCATCCCATCCCATCCCAATGGCAGTGGGGATCCCAAACCCACCCTCTGCCACAAGCCACAGCCTTGGTGGCACTTTGTGGCCAGCCGTGCACACAGAGGTGACACAGCCGGGGTGCGGCCACACCCCTGCCCCACCTCCCTGCCCGGACAGGTGCGCTGCCCACCTTGGGCGAGCTGATGGATCTGCGCATCACGAAGGTGGCGGGGTCGGCGTAAATCTCATCCCCGCGGGGCGGCAGCCGCTCGAAGCGGGCGCTGGGCGAGCGCACGGGCGAGTAAACCCTGGCGCGGCCGTAGGAGCCCTGGCTGGGCGAGCGCGGCACCGAGCGCGAGCGCGGCTGCAGCGACATCCTCCGCAGCGAGCCCGAGGCCGCGTCCACCTCGTCCAGGTAGCTGGGCGGCCTGGAGGGTGCTGGTAGCCACAGTGGGACGTCCTGGCGGCCGAAGGCGGGGTGGAAGGGACCCCCGTTGCGGAAGGAGTGGCGTTTGTCCTCCAGCGCCCAGGGCGGGCTGAGGCGGTCGAAGGCGGGCATGGAGCAGATGCTGTCGGGGCGCACGCCCGGCGGGTAGTACTGGTACTCCTCCGGGTACTGCGGCGAGTAGGGCGAGTAATAATCGGGCACCCGGCGGGACACGGGGTAAAACCTGGTGGGGCTGGAGAAGGGGAGAGGGAGGTGAGAGCCAGGTGGGCAAGGACAGCGCGAGAGGAGGCGGCTCGGACGGCGGGGATGCTGTCCCAGGAATGCACCAGGGATGGGTGGCTTTTGTCCTGCCAGGGATTCCGTGCTCATGGAATTCCTCCTGCCAGGGGCTCTGTGGCAGTTTCCCTCATGGGGTTGCATCTGCTGGGGATACTCTGGGAATGTTCCCTGATGGAATTCCTCCTCTCTGGGATTTCATGGTGGCTTCTTCTCCTTGTGCCCCTTCTGCAGGGACACTGAGGCGGCTTTCTGTCCCGGTATCCCGCCTCCCAGGGACTCCATGGGAGCTTCCCAGCATGGAATTCCTCTCTGGGATCTCATGGTGGCCTCCTCTCCTTGTATCCCTCCTTGAGGGACACCAAGGTGGCTTCCTGTCCCGTCATTCCTCCTCCCAGGGACACTGTGGTGGCCTTCCCTCCTGTTCCCTCTCATCCCAGGAGCTGCCCTTTGTGGAATTCCTCCTCTCTGGGATCTGGTGGTGGCTTCCTCTCCTCACATCCCTCCTGCAGGGACACTGAGGTGGCTTCGTACCCTGGCATCCCTCGTCCCAGAGATCCTCTGGTGGCTTCCTGTCCTCTTATCCCTCCTCCAAAGGACCCTGTGGTGGCTTCCCCATCCTGGCCCTCTCCTCCCAGGGACCCCCCATTACAACCCACCCTCCTTGGCTTTTGGGGATGTCCCACGCCCAGCTCCGAGCTGGCACGGGGAGAGAAAGAAGAAAGGAGAGAAAAAAATGAGAAGGGAAGGGGCAGAACATTCCCAGAAGGACCAAACCCGGAGCAAAGGAGCATCCCGGCCCACCCCTCACCTGCGCAGCTCCTCGGGGGGCCCGGTGGCGCGGCGGGAGTTCACCCACTGCTGTAACTGCGTCATGGAGCTCTTGCGCTGGGCCACCTTCTCAGGGTGGGACCTGGGAGTGACACCCCGGCGCTGGGCCCCGCTCTCGCCGTCACCCCCTGGGGGGAAGGCGGTGCTGCCGGGCCGGCTGGGCGAGGGGTACGGCCACCCGTTGGGCTGTGCTGGCCGCTCGGCGCTCGCCGGCCCTCGGGGCCCTTCGGGGTAGGGACTGCCCGGCTCCGAGGGCGGCTCCTGTCCGGAGAGGCCGTTGGCTTTGGCCAGAGGCTCCTTCCTGCCGTCCACCCGCTCCGCCGGCTTCCGCTCCATCTTCTCCGAGCCGCGGCCGTCGCCCTCCCCGCGGGTCTTGGCGTCGGGCTCGGCCTTGGCGTGCTCGCGGAGGGCGGCGTTGCAGTGGTGGTGGTGGTGGTGGTGCTTGCTGGGGGGGATGTTCTCCGAGTCTGGCTTCTCATGCCTGGGGGTGCCGAGACACCACAGAGGGGTCACCGACACCTGGTGGTGCCACCTGTCCCTCCCTGAGCTCTGTGGGGTTCCCCAGCTCCCTTCAAGGTGTCCCTCACGCCCCAAGACGTCCCCAGGTGTGGAGCAAGGACAGCACCGCATCCCCGGGCGCTGACCTCTGTGTCGGGGGGATCTGGACGCGGGCAGCCTCGCCCATGGCCTGGATCCAGGATTCCTGCTCCTCTGTGTTCTCAGCGCTGAAGAAGTAGGTCCGGATGCCGGCGTGCTCGGCCTGGGGAGACAGGGACTGCCCGTTACGCGCCGGCAGCTCCTCCACCCAGCACACCGTCACCTGTGGGGGCACAGAACGGGGAGAGAGACACAGACACGGGGGTGAGAGCTCTGCTTCCAGCCTGGAACCCCATCCTGCCACTCCAGGAGCGCTCCTTTCCCTCCACGTGCAGCCAACGAGCGGGAGGAAAGCTCTGCAGGCCCCTCGCAGCGGGGTTTTATCCCCCTTGGAGTCACCCCCAGGGATTCTTTGGGACCAGCGCTCCCCCCAAGAGGAGCAGCACCCCAATATTGGGGTGGCAGAGGGTCCCAGCAAGAGCGGCAGCACCGGAGGAGCATCATCCATGCAGGGTGAGGGGGAAGGTGGTTTCTCGGCCCAGGAAATATTTTGGGAGGAAAAGGTTCAGTTTTGATCCAAGACGTTGGTGCTCATTCTCTGCCCAGAACATGCTGGAAGGAGCCTTTTATCTGAGGGCCTTTTTGAAGCTTCCACCTTCCCCCCTCTCTGGAAAAGGGTGGGTGAAAGCGAGGAGGAAGAAAAGGGAGGAATCGGAGTTTTCCTCCTGAAAGAATTCCCAGGGTTCAATCTCTTGAAAAAAATTAAAAATAATAATAATAAAAAAGAACTAAAACAGAAAAATGAGGTCTGATTAAACCCCTCCCTTGAGTTTCCATCCTCCCCAGAGCATGCAGCCACCGTGCCCAGCTGGGGTCACCTCCTGAGCCACCCCATGCACTTCTGGAAGCTCTGCAGGCAGAGAAAGAGGTGAAATCGAAGGGATGCATCCCCGGGATTAGCGGGAGCAGGGGAGCAGAGCGAGCCCGGGGGTCCCTCAGCCTCTGCATGCACCAGAAACACAAGAAGGTACTACCTAGGTGGTGGTGGCTGGGTGCTGGCGTGGTGGGTGGCACCGAGAAACCCCTCCTGTCCCGGCATCCTCGCCCACCGAGGGAGGAGGAGGAGGAGGAGGAGGAGGAAACACAGGCACGGGGTCAGTGGGACTGCGGTGGGAACCTCTCTGCCCTTCCTCGGACTAAACCGTCCTCCCACACCCAGCAGCTGCCGAGATCAGCGTGTGGGCAGCAGCTTTGTGAGGTTTTCCCCCAGCAGTGTCAGCAGGGATTTCACAGAATCATGGAATTATTGAGGCTGGAAAATCCCTCTGGGATCAGCGAGTCCGAGCTGTGCCCGATGCCCACCCTGAGCCCTGAGTGCCACCTCCAGCTGCCACCTCCAGGGACGGGGACTCCAAACCTCCCTGAGCACTTCCAAGGCCTGGCCGCCCTTTCCATGAGGAAATTCCTGCTGCTGTCCAAGCTGAGCCTCCCCTGGCCCAGCCCAAGGCTGTCAAGCAGCTAAAACAGGGCTGGAACTGGGCACAGCTCCGTGCCCGGCTCCGGGAGCAGCCGCTGGCAGAGGCCGGCGGGGGCAGCAGCCATGGAGAGGGGAAAGCAGGGCAGGGAGAGGAATGGCAGCACCCAGCAGGGCCCGGCAGAGGCGGGTGGTGACCTTGGGGACGCTGCTGTGTCCCCGTTTCCCCGGCAGACGCGGGTCCGACCCACCGCGGTCACCCCAGCGAGCTCCATGCGCCGCCACCAAGAAAGCCACAAGAGCAGCAGGGACCCTGCCAGCATCACCAGCGCCACCCCAGCGCCACCCCAGCGCCACCCCAGTGCCACCCAGCTCCACGCTGTCCCCTGCAAGCCCTGGCAGAGGCACCGACCTTGAACGTGTGCTTCCTGCTGATGTTGTCCGAGGGCTGCACGGCGGCCACGCGGAAGCTGAGCAGGGGGATGCTGCCCAGGATGTTCTCCTCCTTCTCGTCTGGGGGGGACAAATCCTGCGGTTACACCCACGCGGGGACCCCTGGCACAGCCCCCTCATGCTCCGTCCCACCTGTGGGATCGGCTCCCTGCCTGTTGCTGCTCCCGCAGCTCTGCCTGGCTCACAAACAACCTCCTCAATTATTGATGCGAGCCCTGGAGCTGCCAGGGAGGCGGGGAAAACTCGGGATTAACCCCTCGGCGCGGCAAACACCGGGAAAAAAACAGGGTGGGGACACGCGGAAAGAGCCTGGGACTTTGTGCCGGTGGCACTGGGGCACGCCGGGGCGGCCAGGAGCTGCGGGGGCGGCCGTACCTTTGTAGTAGAAGAGGCAGCGATCCACCAGCACGAACCAGCGCTTGTTCCACTGCTTCACCCCCGAGCTGGCCTGCGAGAGAGGAGCAGTGAGAGCGGGGCTTCCCGGGGCTCTGCGGGGCCGGGCGGGGATGGCACGGGGGGGTACCTGCTTGTAGAGCCACCCGCTCTTGGTGACGGCGGCGTTGGGGTTCCTCTTCATGGAGTTGGAGCGCTTCCCGAAGGCGATGCCCTTGCGGGAGGAGCGCGGAGCCTGCGAGGAGCGAGAGGAGATGCTCAGTGCCCGGGCTGGGGTGCCCGAATCCCTGAGCCGGTGCCAGCCCTGCCGCGCTGCCCCGGGCACTCACCCGGCCTCCGGGGCGCTCCGGGGGCACCTCCGCCACCATGGCGTGGTTGGGGGGCTCGCTGGGGACGGTGGCCGGACGTTTGCTGCCCGCCTTGCTGGACATGTCCGAGCGCTGTCTGTGACACGAGAGAGCAGAATCAGCGGGTCTGTGCTTCTGCAGCCCACCAGAGTTGTCCTCCCACCCTTCCCAGACCTCCCTGGCTGCCGAACCCCAACCGAGGGGACCAGGAGCCAACCCACCTTGGCAAGTCAAGCCTGGAGGTGTCCTCGGGGACCTGTCCCGTCACTGGGTGCAGGAAGGTGTTCCGCCTTTCATTGTGGCTGTGGGGACAGCGATGGCGTGGGTGTTAGGAGTCCCCGTGTCCCCCCAGGGAGTCCCCGTGTCCCCCAGGGAGTCCCCATGTCCCCCAGGGGGTCCCCTCGGTGCCTCATTTGCTGCTCTGTTAGTCCCACACCAACAATGGGGTTTGGCACCAGGGATGGTGTCCCCTGCTCCGAGCACCCCGCTAATCCCACGCTTAGGATCCTCCACAGAATGATGGAAAAGTTTTGGTTGGGAAGCCCTCCAAGATGACAGAGCTCAGCCATTAACCCAGCACCGCCAGACCGTGTCCCCAAGCGCCACATCCACTGAACTGGACCCTCGCAGGGATGGCAAGCGGAGCCCGGCCCCTCCCTGGTTGCCCCCTCCCCTCATGGAGATCCAGGGGGTCCCCCCTGAGCCTCCTTTTCTCCAGGCTGAGCGCCCCCAGCTCCCTCAGCCACTCCAGCCCCTTCCCTGGACACTCAGAGATTTCATTGGCATTTCCCAAAAAAAGTGCCCAGGGCTGTGGTGGCCGAGCCGCCCCTCCCTGCTGCTGTCACATCCCGCCTGTCACCACTGGCCACGCTCACAAATCACTGCAGCAGCAGCAGCAGCAGCCATGGCCCATCCAGGCCTGCGCCTGCAGCCATGTCCCCAATGTCACCTCCTCCCCTGGCTGCTCTCCGAGCCATTCCCAAAACACCTCGAGCCTTTGAGTGGGGTCAGCTGGCCACGGGGGCTGGGAATCCCCAGACCCCAAACACCACCCCAGGACC
>NC_031795.1:4986379-4989032 GCF_001522545.3 Parus major | reverse complement strand
CCCTGCCCGCCGCAGGTCCCTGTCCCCGCAGGCTGGGGGCAGGACACCCCCACTTCGCAGCCCCCTCGGCTCCTCCTGGCACCCACCGCGCTGCCTCCCCCCACCCCAAACCTCCCCGCAGCCCCCGGGAACAGCCGGGAAGCTCCGGAAAGCAGCGCCCGGAGCCGCTGCCGGGGCTGACCCCGCTCCAGAGCCCGGCGAGTCCCCATCGCCTCCCGAGCACTGCAATGCAGCAGCCACTGCCCGGTGCCGAAGGTCCCGCACCGCCGGCTCCCCGCGGGTTCCCCCCGGGCCCCCCCAGACCCATGGGCGCTCCTACCTCACCCTCCGGTCCGCCCGAAACTTCAGCATGGTCCCGGGGGCCCTCCCGGCTCAGCGCCCGCTCCCGGCTCCCGGCATGGCCACCGCGGCTGGCACTGCCGCTGCCAGGTGCCACCAGCGCTGCCAGGTGCCACCAGAGCTTCCAGGTGCCACCGGCACTGCCAGGGGACACCGCCGGGGCAGCCCCGCGAGGGCAGGGGGACGCGGGCGGTGGGCGAGGGCTCTGCCGGTCGTGCCCGTCCCCCGCGCCCCGCGCCGGTGGCATCGGCGGTGCCGGAGCTCCGGGGGGATCCGGGGGGATCCGGGAGGATCCGGGGGGATCCGGAGGGATCCGGGGGCTCCGGCAGCGGCGGGGTTGGGCAGCCCCGGTGTGCGGCAGCCAGCGGGGAAGGCGACAGCGGGGACAAACAGCTCCCGCTCGCGTCCCCGCAGAGGAGAGGCGAAGGGCAGCGCGGCACAGCCGCCTCCCCCAGCCCAGGTGCGGAGCCGGGAAGCTGCTGGTGGCAGGGGAAAGGCGATACGGGGGGCTCGGGGGGATTTAGGGGGGCTCAGAAGGGCTCCCGGGCTGCCCCCTGCCCGGCAGGGCAGCGGGAAGGGCGGGTGTCACAGAGAGGGAAGCAGCCGCGCTGAGCTGAGCTCTGCCGCTGCCCTGGATTCATCGGCTGCGTCCCTTCCCCCTGCTTGTGTCCCCAGACCATCCCTGGGTGTCCCCAGACCATCCCCGAGTGTCCCCAAATCGTTCCTGGGTGTGTCCCCCTCCTCCCCGCGGCTCTTCCTTCCCCAGGTGACACCGGGAGGAAATCCCGGGCACCGGGATGGGCACAAACGGGAGGGGACAGACCCCGCAGGGCATCAGCACCCCCAAAAAATCCCGGGGAGCCCTTCACAGGCTGGGAACGGGGAGCAGCGGGGTTTGGGGTGAGCCGTGCTCCGCCTGGACTTTGGGAAGGGAATCCAAACCCTGCAGGGCGGGTTGGAAAATCCTTGGGAAGGAGGGAGGGAAAGAATCGGGCTGATATTTCCAAGAAAGCTCCAAAGAAGGAAGCGGAGCACGGGGAGGCCGCTGAGCTCCATCCCGCCACGGCCCTGCTCCGGAAAAACTCGGGAACACCGTGGGACACTGCCCAGCATCACATCATCCTCCCAAAAATCTGAATTGTCCCCGTTTGGGGTGAGATCGGTGCCAGGGAGCACCTCAGGGATGTCCCCACTGCCCCGTGGATGGCACCGGTGGTCCCAGCCTGTCCCAGAATGTGCCAACACCGTGGCACCAAGGAAACAGAATCCAAACGAAACTGAATCCAAACTAAACCAAATCCAAACTATACCAAATCCAAGCTAAACTGAAACCAAACTGAACTGAATCCAAATCAAGCCGAATCCAAACCAAATTGAATCCAAACTAAACTGAATCCGAACCAAACTGAATCCAAACTAAACCAAATCCAAACTAAACTGAATCCAAACTAAACCAAATCCAAACTATACCAAATCCAAGCTAAACTGAAACCAAACTGAACTGAATCCAAATCAAGCCGAATCCAAACCAAATTGAATCCAAACTAAACTGAATCCGAACCAAACTGAATCCAAACTAAACCAAATCCAAACTAAACTGAACCCAAACCAAACCGAGTCCAAACCAAACTGAATCCAAATTAAATCGAGTCCATACCAAACCAAGTCCAAACCCAAATCCAAACCCAATCCAAACCCACCAAATCCACCTGTTTAAGGCACGGGGCACGCGAGGTGAGACGCATCCATGGACAAACCGCCACCACCCGTGGGCAGCCCTGGCCTCATGCCGGGCTCCGGAGAGGTGGCCAGCGCCCCGGTGCTGCCTGTCCCCCCATGTCCCCAAGTCCCCAGGGCAGTGACTCACCCGCTCCTCCATCCCCACCAGCCAAGGATCCGGGATCAAGGTCCCCCAACGGCCGCAGGCACGTGCCAGCCCTCCTTGGAGGCTGGAGAACGAATCCCATTCCCAGATAACAAATCCCACTCCTGTGCCCGTGTCCCCACCGTGGTGCCACCCCAGTGCCGCTGTCGCCAGGATGGGGACAGGGACCGGGGTGGAGCTGATGTCTCCCGCCCTCACGTGTGCTGGTGCCTCTGTGAAGCCACCCCAGAAGGGACAGTGCCAGTCCAAGGGCCACGTCCCCACTGCCACCTGAGCCCTGTCACAAGCTGCTCCCATCAGCCCCCACCACGGGGCCCAGGCAGGGCCGAAATCGGGGCTGTGGTGGCCGAGCCGCCCCTCCCTGCTGCTGTCACATCCCGCCTGTCACCACTGGCCACGCTCACAAGTCACTGCAGCAGCAGCAGCAGC
>NC_031795.1:4972573-4985879 GCF_001522545.3 Parus major | reverse complement strand
CACCAGCTCCCCATCATCCCTGTGATTCCCGTGGGAGCCGTGCAGGGAGAGAAGGCGGAGGCGAAGGCTGAGCTGGATCCTTTGGGAAGCAGCCGGGCTGCGGAGCCGGCCCTGCCAAGCCGGACAAAATCCTCGGGAAGGGCGGCCGGCAGCTCCCACGCACCCACGGCCCACGAGCCACACCAGCAGCGTCACACGGGGACATCCCGGCTTTGGGGGACGCGGGGAGGGACAGCGGGAGAAGCTCCCGGTGGGATGGACGGCCGGGAGCTGCGGAAGGCCGGGGATTTCCAGAGAACAAAGCGGCTGCTGGCAGCCAGCGCGGCCGGCGGTGGCGGGGAGGGCGAGTCCCCCGCTGCCGCGCCAGCTGGGGTCGGGGAGAAGCACAAAAAGCACAAAAAAAGCACCGGGAGTTTGTGTTTTATCTCCCTGGAAACCCCGGCTCGGTCCCAGGCTCGGCCCATGGGGGCTGCCGGCCAAAACGCGCTGCTGCTGCTGCTGCTGCTGCTGCTGCTGCCGGGACTTGGACATCGGGGACATCCTGACCCTATGGGGGGACATTTGGGATGGGTGACAGCTCTGCATCGGGACAGAGCAGGTGACAGTCCATGTCCTGGCAGCGCTGGTGTCACTCCATTGTCCCCTCGTGGGAGCAGAGCCCCGGTGCCTTGTGTATGGGATCACCGGGCTCCCAGGGCCACCATTCCAGCCCAGGGCCACCATCTCCAGCCCAGGGCCACCATTGCCAGCCCAGGGCTACCATTCTCAATGCAACCCCCAAGCCTCCAGCTGGACTCGCCCCTGGAGGGTTTGAACTCTCCCTGAGCTCTTTAGGAAGCCACTTCCAAGGCTGGAATGCCTGTCCCCAGCAATCCCTGGCATCAAAGGAGCGCGGCCCCAACCCCTCCCCAGCCAGGTCAGGTCAGGGGATTACGGCAGCGGCGCTGGGAAAATCCTGCTGGGACAAATCCCCAGCACCTGCCCCGAGCTGTGGCACTCGATAATCACACCCAGGTCCCCATGGGGCCGTGGGGCTCCTGCCAGCCCTGCTCGTCACCACCCTCGGGGCACCGGCTGCTCGCGGTGGCACTGGTGGCAGACAATGGCCCACGAGTGCCATGGGCTGGCTGTGTGTGCCACAGCCTGGCTGTGTGACATGTCCGGCTCTGTGTGACACACCCAGGCTGTGTGACACGTCCAGGCTCCGTGTGACACGTCCAGTCTCCGTGTGACATGTCCAGGCTGTGTGTGACACGTCCAGGCTGTATGTGACACGTCCAGGTTGTGTGTGACACGTCCAGGCTGTGTGTGACACGTCCAGGCTGTGTGACACGTCCAGGTTGTGTGTGACACGTCCAGGTTGTGTGACATGTCCAGGCTCTGTGTGACATGTCCAGGCTCTGTGTTACACATCCAGGCTGTGTGACACGTCCAGGTTGTGTGACACGTTCAGGCTGTGTGTGACATGTCCAGGCTCCGTGTGACACATCCAGGCTGTGTGTGACATGTCCAGGCTCCGTGTGACACATCCAGGTTCCGTGTGACACGTCCAGGCCGTGTGACACATCCAGGTTCCGTGTGTCACATCCAGGCTGTGTGTGACATGTCCAGGTTCCGTGTGACACGTCCAGGCCGTGTGACAGCGCTGCACACACACACAAACACACGCGTACACACTCACCGGTGTCACCGCGCGTCCCCTCCGTCTGCCGCGCCTCTCGCCGAGCCGGTGGCTCTCCCGCAGCCGGCCGGGGCGGATGATTTCCCTTCCAAGCCCATGGAGACCGTCCTTGGTATCAATCATTAACAGCCGCCGCAGCTGCCACCAGCTTAACCCCCTCGGCTCCGGGCGGAGCGAGGAGCCATCCCTTGGCCCCGCTGAAAGCGCCTTTAATGGCACCGTGACCCGGCAAAGTCCCCGCAGGACACCCGGCCGGGCTGGCAGAAGGGTTCCCAAGGGGCTCCGCACCCGCTCGGAGCCGCAGCCGCTCCTGCAGTGTCCTGGCCGCGTGTCCCCCTCCCTGTGTCCCCGAGCTGCCCGAATTGTCCCATCCCGGCGGGAGCTGCTGAAATCTGGCTGGTGCCGAGGGGCTGAGCCCCGCCAGGAGCGGCGCAGGGGGGCCGGGGCTGCTCCCCCCAGCCCAGGATCGCAGCTCGGCGCTCTCGGAGCTCCCTCTCCCTCTTTTTTCCCCGCAGCTTTTCCAAGGAACATCGATGGCTGTAACTTTATCCCGCCGTGTTTACAACCCAGCTGCGGTTCTTGGCTCCCTCAGCGGTGCCGGGGGCCAGCCCGGCTCCCGCCCAGCCGCCACACGCTGCTGTCACAGTGTCCCTGTCCCCCCCACACCCCAATGCCGGGGGTCCCCACGGGATCCATCGGGACCAGCACCCACATCCGCATGGAGAGGGGCTGCAGGAGGAGGAGGAGGAGCGGGAGCGCTGTCCCTGTGCCTGAGCCCTGCCAGGCGGGTGGACAGATGTCCCTGTCGCCTCCCCCGCCCCCCGCCGCGCTGCTGGCGGCGTTACCCAACCTGCCGAGGGGTTGAATGATTAACCTCGGGCTGCGCCATCGCCGGCTGCCTGCGCTGTCACCCGCGGCGCGGTGGCACCTGGGGACCCTGCGCTCTTGTCGCCAAGCCCAGGCGCCGCCAGCTCCCAGGAGCATCCCAGGTTCCCAAAGCTTGTCCCCACAAACAGAGGGGCGCCATGCCTGTCCCCTGTCCCCTGTCCCCTGTCCCCTGGCTCTGGAAGTACTCACAGCACCGCCCAGCTCCCGCTTCCCGACTCGGCCACCCCGGGAATTTCGCCCTTGTCCAGCCCCAGCTGCAGCGCCGGGGGCGTCCGGGCTGGAATGATCACAAAGAGCCTTGGACAAACATCTGCACGGCACCACCCCCGGGCTGCAGCCAGGCCGGCCGCGGGATGGTTTCAATCACGCTCAAATCCCACCAAACGGCCCCAAAACCGCCCAGGGCAGCGAGCCAGGCACAGCAGCCGATAAGGCCCTGCAGATGTGGGGTTCGGTTTGGCTCCCCGTGTCCGTGAGATGCCCTGGAATGAGCACAGATTTGGGAATTCCCACTCCCCACGCCTACCCGGGATGTAAAGCCACAAATTCCTTGCCAACATCCCGAGTTGGGAGCACTCAGGGGGTGCAGGGGGGTGAAATGAAGCATCCCCCTGCTCCCAGCAGTGATTCCTGAGGCCCTGCAGATCCAGGAGCTGCTATTCCCACTCCAGCCCACCAGGATGGGGCGCAGGGTGAGCCCCAGCCTGGGCTCCATCAGGTTGTGCCACTCCCCATGGAGCCTTTGGGTGTTTTTTGGATAAATTCCCCAATTTTCCGCTGCTGGATCTCCCACTCTCCAAAAAGCCACAAACGCGGCGTGTCAGGGCTGTGAGACGAGCACGGACAGCGGCAGCTTCCACATCCCTGCTGCCTCCACGGGATCCCAATTTCCCGGCGGTGCTCGGAAGCTCTGGATCCGGGGGTTGGGCAGCGCTGGCTCTGCCCCAGCCCGGGAGCTGCAGCGCTGCCAGGCCCGCAGTGATTCATCCCAACCCTGCGCCCCGACCTCCCGCAGTCAAGCCCCGACACATTCGGCACATTCCTGGCATAGCCGGCCCCGCGGAGCCCCACACCTGCCGGAGCGGGAGGCTGGGAAGGTGCCAGCGGCACGATCCAGGCGCTGCCAGGAGATTTATGGATCCCAGGCGTGTTTCCCAAGGCCGGGATGGCAGGGCAGGAGCGGCTCCGCTCTGGTGACACAGCAAACTTGTCACCGTGGGCAGCTTGTCACCTCCCCAAGCGTCCCAGTTGCCTCGCTGGTGCGGTGCCACACGTCCCTCGCGTCGGGCTGGGTGTGAATGGGGAAACTCTCCTTTTTTAGATCTGATCCCGCACCCTGCCGGGGCTGGGAACAGCCTGTCACCGGCGGTGACACAACCGCGCACGGGTTGCGCAAGGGCTCTGCGCCCGGCAGCTCCCAAGGACGGGATCAGCGCCGGCTCCGGGCTGGCCGCGGTGGCTCTCCGGCCCCAAATCTCTCTGTGGCACATCCCGCGGCCCCGGGAGCGGCCTGGTGTGGGTGCCAGGAAATGTGCGGAGAGGCCAAAAGCATTCCCGAGTGCCTGGGAAGAGCCACCGTGGAACCAAACCTGGCACTCATGGATGCCCAAGCCCCTCCAAAAAATGGGCACGTGCCCACCTCACAAATCCCCCCGCACAAAAGAACAAAAGGTCCCCTAAAAATCAGGTTTGTCTTCAGCAAAAAGATCTAAAAAAAACACTCGGGGCTCCCCAAATCCCAGGATCAGGTTCAGAATCTTTGCCAGGATTTCCTCTGGCTCTAAAGCGGTGCCATCCCTTGGGACATCCCGAGGGGAATCACAACCTTTCCCTCGCTGTCTTGGGATGCGACAACCCTGATTTGTTGTCACCTCCTCCAGCCCACCGCACCCTGCTGAGCCTGGGAAGGCCGGGAACGGCTTTCCCGGTGAATCACAGCTCATTCCCGGCTTCCCAACCGCGTCCTCATTAGCGCCCCAAGCCCGGAGCAGCCCCTGGGAGCAGCTGCCAGGGAAAAGCCAGGAATCTGCTGGGGGAAAAACAGAAGGAGCCGAACCCACCCCCGCACACACCCAACCAAACCCTGGGAGTCTCCCGGGCGGCGCGGGGACAGGACACACCTCTGTGTCACCAAACAGCCCTGGCCGTGTCACTTGTCCCCCTTCCAGCGCCACCTCCGCAGCGCCACGGGCGGGTTGGGCTTTGCAGGGCGAGTTCTCGCCCTGAATGGAGTTTAGTCACCGTGGGACGCTTCCAGCTGGAAATCGGGACTGTTCCAGGCCGCCGCTTCCCAGAAATTTGCGCAGGAGCCCGGTGCCAGCTCCCCCCTTCCTTCTCCCCCAGAAATAAACGCGGGCCCGGCTCTCCCTCCGCCCCGCGGGGAGGAGCAGCCTCGGGATCCGGGGAGGGAAGCTGGAAGGACGGGATGGCTGAGCCGGGCTGGAGCCGGGCCAGTCCCAGCCTGGAGAGAGCCCTCGGCGGAGCCTTTGGCGGCGGCGGAGCTGCTCGGGATCAGCCCCTTGGGATGGACAGGGGATTCCCCTTTGGAATGCTCACAGAGCTCCTCCAAAAATGTCACAGGATCCCTCCAAGGGTGTCACAAGATCCCTCCAAAAATGTCACAGGATCCCTCCAAGGGTGTCACAGGATCACCTCCAGGGATGCCCACAGGATCCTTCAAAAAATGTCACAGGATCCCTCCAAAAATGTCACAGGATCCCTCCAAGGGTGTCACAGATCCCTGCAAGGGTGTCACAGGAGCCGGGACCAGGGAACTGGAGTAGGGTTTGGCACTGGAACTGGTTTGCTCGGCCCTGGGAAGAGCCCGAGGCTCATCCCGCATTTCCAGAGGGCACAGCTGGGATAAAGCGCGTGGGAAGAGAAGCCGGGCTCCGCGGAGTTGTGGGATCTCTCCTGTGGGTGCCTGTGGCTCCGTGGCTCCTGTTTTCCGTGGGTTTGTGTCAGGGATGTTGTTCCATGTGATTGGGAACGCCCCAGCCCCGTCTGACCCAGGAGCCACCGGGAATTGAGGGAATGCGATCCCAAACCTTAGGAAAGGAGGGAAAAGCCATCCATGCCTTTTCCCCTCTCATCATTTCCTGTGCCAGCAGGACGGAGCGAGCTCAAGGACAGACGGAGCAGGATGGAGCCGGGACGAGCTCAGCTCCAAACCCACCCCCTGCCAGTGCTGGAGAGTTCATTCCCAGCTCCCGGGCATCCCATGGATGGCTTGGAGCCACGGGATGGAAACCTCAGCCATCCCACATCCCACAGCAGGGCAGGGAAATCCCACCACAGCAATCCCAAATCCCACAGCGGGGCAGGGAAATCCCACCACAGCAATCCCAAATCCCACAGCAGGCAGGGATAACCCAGCACAGCAATCCCAAATCCCACAGCAGGGCAGGGATAACCCAGCACAGCAATCCCAAATCCCACAGCAGGGCAGGAATAACCCAGCACAGCAATCCCAAATCCCACAGCAGGCCGGGAATGATCCACCACAGCAATCCCACATCCCACACTGGCCAGGGAAACACCAGCACACCCACACCGTGCTGCTTAACAGGGGCTGGGGCACCTGACACTGGGATTTGGGGGAGGAAGGGGCTTTTCCAGGCTCCAGGAAAACACTGGGAAGTGTGACAGAACCCACAGGGCAGGGTCACTCTAAAAGAGTCTTTCCTAAAACATCCCTTTAAAGAGAGCGAAGCAGGAGACACAGTGGGGTCTCTCCCAGGTGATTTGAAGCAGCACTTGCAGGAGATTTTAGCTGGAATCTCCAGGAGAATCCCAGCCGGCTCCCTCAGGGCTGCTCCCCCAAGCTTCAGGGATGGCCTGTGGGAGAGGGGGAGCCCCTCCAGCCGGGCAGGATCCCTCCAGCCGGGCAGGATCCCCCTGAGCCGGGCAGGATCCCCCTGAGCCGGGCAGGATCCCCATGAGCCGGGCAGGATCCCTCCAGCCGGGCAGGATCCCCCGAGCCGGGCAGGATCCTCTCCCACATCCCGGCTGGAAGTGGAGCCCTGTGCAGGCACCAGCCCTGCCAGCCTCCTCCAGCTGCCACACCTTCCCTGGAGTTCCGGAATTAACCCCTGGCAGAGCGCGGCCGTGCCCGCCGCGCCACCTGCCCGTGCTGGAAAAGCCTCTCCCCGTGTGACCCCCGGGGCTGCGTCCCCTCCCCGCGAGCTGCTCCAAACCCGGCCTTTGGCTCCCCCGGAGCAGCTCAAACCCCTCCAGCACCTCCATCCCTCGGAGTCTCCCTCCGTGCCGTTTTTAACCCCAGCACGGCCGGGAAGTGAGGACGGAGCACCCGCGGCCGCCCCAGTTACCTGCTCCAGGTGCTGCCGCGGGGAGGGCGGAGGGGCAGAGCCGAGGCGAGGAGCCCCGGGCTGACGGGGAAGGGACAGGAAAAGCCTCGGTGGCCTCCGGGAGCCGCCACGTCCGAGCGCGGCGGGAACAGCCCGGCTGATAAGCGAGGGCTGAAATCTGAACCTGTAGCTTGGCTCCTTCCTATATAAACACCACGCACACCCCCGGCTGCGCTGCCTCTCACGCCACTCCCGCTGCTCCCGGCCACGCCAGGCGCTGCGACAGCGACAGCGACAGCGACAGCCACGCTACCCGAGCCCCTTGTCGCCAGTCCTGCCCTCCCCCGGGCTGGTGCCAGCCCCAGGTGGAGCCTCTCGCTGGTTTGGGGTGGTGCTTCAGGAGCTCCACGGAGCGCTCCGGGCGCTGCGAGCGGGGTTTGTGTTTTGGGAAGGGGACGGGACCCGCGTCCTCCCGGGCTTGGGGGAATAACCGGGTGGGAGAAGAAAATAACGCGGGGTTCCGCCTCAAAACAAACAGGTGGGAGGGGCTCAGCTGATGGGACACCTGCGGCCATGGAAAATGTCCCCTTCCCCAGCGGTGACACCACGGGGGACAAGGGCAGAGCCTGCCCCACCCTGGGGGGACCCTCGGCTCGCTGGGGATGCGGTGGCTGATGGCCAGGACCGGCCACACCGTGCCACCTATGGACTTCCGTGTGCCACCACTGGACTCCTTTGTGCCACCACTGGACTTCCTTGTGTGGAAGGACATCCCGCCCTTCCTGCAGCAGGACAAAACCCTCCCGAGGACAAAACCCTGCCCTGTTTTTCCCAATTCTTCAGCCCCAAACTGGGACGGTCACATACCATGGGCGAGGCTGGGCTGGGAGCTGCTCCAGCCCATGGGGCGAGCGGGGCCAGGCGCCGTGTCCTGCTCAGGGACATGGGGATCATCCCGGGATTATCCAGGATAATCACACCTGAAAGTGGTCCAGGGGTAGGACAGGGTTTTATTTACGCTGGGACCGTGGAAGGGGAGGATGAGCATGGCCAAGGACCGGTGAAGGGATGGGAACACGAACAGGGGGAACCCCTGAGAGGGAACGAGGCCAGGGCACACAGGGAGGTGTCGTGGGTGGGGTTTGAGGTGAAGGGGGTGCGAAGTGAGTGTGAGTGTGAGTGTTAGAGTGAGTGTGAGTGTGAGAGTGAGTGTGTGAGTGTGAGAGTGTGTGAGAGTGTGAATGAGAGTGTGACAGTGAGAGAGGGTGTGAGTGAGAGTGAGTGTGTGTGAGTGAGAGTGAGAGTTAGAGTGTGAGTGAGAGTGTGAGTTAGAGTGTGAGAGTGTGAGTATGAGTATGAGTGTGAGTGAGAATGATTGTGAGTGAGAGTGAGAGTGTGAGAGTGAGTGTGAGAGTGAGTGTGAGTGTGAGAGTGAGAGTGTGAGTGTGAGTGAGAGTGTATGAGTGTGAGAATGATTGTGAGCGAGAGTGAGAGTGTGAGAGTGAGTGTGAGTGTAAGAGTGTGAGTGTGAATGAGAGTGATTGTGAGTGTGAGAGTGTGAGTGAGTGTGAGTGAGAGTGAGTGAGAGCGTGAGTGTGAGTGTGTGAGCATGAGCAGGAGCGTGAATGAGTGTGAGGTGAGCGTGAGTGAGTCTGAGCACAAGCATGAGCGTGAGCGTGTGAGCGTGAGCATGAGTGTGTGAGTGTGAGTGTGTGACTGTGAGCATGAGTGTGTGAGTGTGAGTGTGAGTGTGAGTGTGAGTGTGAGTGTGAGTGTGAGTGTGAGTGTGAGTGAGAGAGGGGCAGCTCACACATCTCCCGAAGAGAATGAGTTCCTCCCAGTACCGCGTTTCCTGACTCCCATGAGGGGGCCGGTCGCGAACGGAGGGAAGCGACTGAGGTGGAGTAAGGGAACCCCCAGGAACCCCCAGGGACCCCCAGGGACCCCCAGGGACCACCAGACTCCCGATTTAGAGACCACATCAGGGGATTTGTAGGGAGCACCTGACTTTACTCACACGGGCTTCCGTCCCCCCAAAAGAAGCTCGCGAGGTGGGGTTGATCTTACCCAGAGCGCTCCCCCCTGAGCCAAGAACCCCAAAAAGGGGGTTTGTAAGGGGAAGTCCCCTCTGGAATAGGAACCCAAAAGGGGGGTTCGTGGGAGGGGACTGGGGGATCAAACTCCACCTGGGAGGGGCGTGATTCCCTGGAAACAAATCAAAGGGTGGATTTGCTGTCCAGGGAATTCAGACCCGAGCTAGAAACCCCAAGGAGAGGGGGTTTGTAGGGGGAAGGACCCCAAGATGGGAACCCCAAGGAGAGGGGGTTTGTAGGGGGAAGGACCCTGAGATGGGAACCCCAAGGAGAGGGGGTTTGTAGGGGGAAGGACCCCGAGATAGGAACCCCAAGGAGAGGGGGTTTGTAGGGGGCAAATCAGGTTGGTGGGGGTAACGAAGTCCACACCTCGCAGCGTGTGGAGACCTCAGGAAAAAGCGTCACTGGCTGTGAGAGGACACCGTGAGAGCCACTAGGACTAGGAGGAAGGGATCCATGGGAAAAGGGAATGCCAGGAGCGCTCTGCCAGCGGCGGGTGAAGGCTCTCTGTGGGGACATCTCCATCTGTGACAACTCTGTGCAGGGGAACGGAATTTTGGGAAGGGGCAGCTCATATTCCCTGCGCTCCCAAAGCTGGATCCAGCCTGGAATTCTCCAGCCGGGGTGCGGGGAGCCCCGCGGAGCTCGGAGCCAGCTCCCCGCCCCGGTTGCACAAGCGGCCCTGGGGCGCAGCAGCAATCCCGGGATGTTTACGAGCAGCAGCCACCTGCTGCTTTCCGAGCTCCGATCCCGATCCCGGCAGGAAGAGCTGCAGCTCCTGAGCCACCCTCTGCTGTCCGTCCCCGGATGGCTGGACAGGGCCACCAGCTGTCCCCAGAGCCCCCAGGGACACGCCAGGGCGCGGGGACGCTCCCCAGGAGAGGTGGGTGCAGCGCCCTGAGCCTCAGCATCCACCAAAGGCATTTTGGAAAAGCAGATTTGGAGAGGCTGGATGGACGGGGATGAGGCTCGGGCAGCGATTTCCTCTCCAGGGCCACCCCGGGGATTTTGGCCCCTGGGGACAGCACCTGCCACGCCCCAGGTATGGAAATCCCACCTCTGCAGCTCCCACAACAGCCAAAATCACCTTCCAGCAACCCCAAAATTGCTGGGGACGGAGCAGAGAACCTCCAGCCCCGTCTGGAGCTCCTGCCAGCACAGAGAGAAATTTGGGGGAGATGGAGGAGAAATTGGGAGCCTCTCCTTGGGTGTTTTGAATTCAGAATCATCAAACTGGCCACAAAAAGGAATTTTTTTCTTCATTTTTGTTTTGTTTTAAGAGAAGAAGGGACGGAGCCAAACCCCCCACGCCTTTCCCAGCCTCAGTTCCTGCCCCATCCACGCAAGGAAAGGCGCAGCCTCCACTCACCCGCTCTGTGACCCCAACCCCACACTGAGCTTTTGGGGGGACCCCAAAACGGGGGGGTTCAGCCAAACCAACACCTCCCTGTCACACTGAGCTTTTGGGGGATCCCAAAACTGGGGGGTTCAGCCCTTCCAACACCTCCCTGCCACACTGAGCTTTTGGGGAGATCCCAAAATTGGGGGGGTTCAGCCCCTCCAACACCTCCCTGCTGCACTGAGATTTTGGGGGGATCCCAAAATTGGGGGGTTCAGCCCTTCCAACACCTCCCTGCCGCACTGAGATTTTGGGGGGATCCCAAAATTGGGGGGTTCAGCCCTTCCAACACCTCTCACCCCGCCCCAGCAGCGGGACACGGAGCATCCCCCCCTCCTCTGCTCCAGCAACCCGAGCCTGAACCCAAGGTCCCGCTTATCTGGAGCACAAGCATGTCTGCTGATAAGGCCGGGAGTGAGATAAGGCCGCGGCAGCCTCGGCGCTATCAGCAAGCCTTCCTCCAGCCCTGCGCCCCAAGGCTGAGGGGTTCAGCACCCCCAAAACATCTCCCCCATCAGCCTCTGGCTTTGAAACTTCCATCCCGTTCCCCTCCGCTCGTTGTTTCCTTATCGGGCAAAGCGTTGATTCGGGGGAAAGAGGGGGAAAATTAAATTAAAGAGAATAAAAAGAAAACAAAACCCGACCGAAACAGCCCGAGCGAATAACAAATAAATCACAAAGCAGAGCAAATAATGTGTCAGGGTTCCCCTGAGAGCACCGGGGGGGCACGCCCAGCCCGGCCGCGTTAGGTGAGCCGCAAAAACTGGAATTGCAAATCATCGCTGCTCAGCCGAGCTGAAAGGAGAGCCGGGGAAAACAAACCCGCGGCAGCGAGCGGGGGACACGCGGACCTCACCTGGGGCTGGCACACACCTGAGCCTTCCTCCTCCTCCTCCTCCTTCTCCTCCTCCTCCTCCTCCTCCTCCTCCTCACTGAGGCCACCACAGGCTGAGCATCCCCCGAGGGCTCCCCGGGAAAGAGGAGGGGAACCCGGCCCGGGGAGGGGGGATCGGACCCAGGGGTCACCCCAAAAGCTGCGCCAAGCCCCGCCGCCCGTCCCCTTCCCGCTGGGGCGGGCTGGCACCTTGGGTGGCGTTCCCGGGATGTCCCCCCGGGACCCCCCGCGCGTGGGGACCCCCGGTGGAGCCAGCCTGGGGGTGCTGCAGGAGAATTCAAGGGGAGGAAAGGCCAGGCCGCCCCCTCGGGTGGCGTTTGGCCGCCAGCACCGGCGGCCGAAGCTCCGCTGGGGCGGGGGAGGGTTGGCACCAGGGGACAGGAACGGGGACCCGCTGGTGACATCGCTGGACTGGCAGGGGGTGACTTTTGCTCTGGGGAAGGGCGGGAATGGGGCAGGGGGACAGGGGAAAGGGGACGGTGCCAGAGGGGTGACACTGGCAGAGGGGGGTGACACTGGCAGCAGGGTGACACTGCTAGAGGGGTGACACTGGCACACTGGGGTGACACTGCCACAGAGTAGGGACACTGCCAGAGGGGTGACACTGGCAGAGGAGTGACACGGACAGAGGGGTGTGACACTGCCAGGGGGTGAAACTGCCACACCGAGGTGACACTGCCAGAGTGGGGTGACACTGCTAGAGGGGTGACACTGCCACATAGGGGTGACATTGCCACAGTGGGGTGACATTGCCACAGTGGGGTGACACTGGCAGAGGGGTGTGACACTGACAGGAGGTGACATTGCCACACCGAGGTGACACTGGCAGAGGGGTGACACTGCCACAGCAGGATGACACTGCCAGAGTGGGGTGACACTGCTAGAGGGGTGACACTACCACATAGGGGTGACATTGCCACAGTGGGGTGACATTGCCACAGTGGGGTGACACTGGCAGAGGAGCGACACGGCCAGAGGTGTGTGACACTGCCAGGGGGTGACACTGCCACACCGAGGTGACACTGCCAGGAGAGTGACAATGCCAAGGGGGTGACACTGCTAGAGGGGTGACACTGCCACAGAGGAGTGACAATGCCACAGCAGGGTAGGGTGACACTGGCAGAGGAGTGTGACACTGCCAGGGGTGTGACACTGCCAAGGGGGTGACACTGCCAGAGGGGTGTGACACTGGCAGAGGGGTGACACTGCCAGAGTGGTGACACCACAGCAGGGTGGCACCGCCAGAGGGACGGCACCGCCACCGGGGACAAGCGAGGCCGAGGCCGAGGATGTCCACAGAGCGCCCCGAAGGACGCGGGTGGTGCCAGCACCCAGAGCAGCCGGGGCCCGCTGCCAGGCTGGCACACGCCACCGCCGGTGTCCCCAGTGCCACCAAACCGCCCCTGTCTCCTGATATCCCAAAATCTCCTCGGGAGAGGCGCCAGGAGCCAGCGCAGCCCCCGCGACACCCACGGGTGTCACCCCAGGGGCCCGGCCCGGGGCAGGGGAAGCGCTTTGGAGCGCGGGCCCGCCGCAGGACTGCTGCCTCATTAAAGAGCAATTACGGCTAATTACGTGGTGGCAACACTCGAACGCCATCGGGAAATGGGGCGGCTGGCTGCGGGCGGGTGCGCGCGTGCACGGGAGCACGCATCCCACCCCCCCCTTTCCCAAAAAAAACAACCACCCAACAAAAGCTCGGGAGATCTCTGGAGCAGGGACGGGACACGCGGGGCCACCGCCTCTAATTCCCGCTGGGCCGGCTCCGTGCCTCAGTTTCCCCGGTGAAGGGTGCGTGTCCTGCTCTCAGCCTCGCCCCTGAGGCATCCGAAAGCCCCGGTGCCTCCCTCCCCGCACCCCAAAATCACCCGCGGTGCCTCTGCCTCGGTGGGCAGCCCCCCAGTCCCTCAGATCCCACCCTTCTCCAGCAGGGATGATCCCATGGGAACGGGGTTTGTGCTGTCCCTGCTGGGCCGGCTGCCAGCGGGGTTTGGTGGCACCTGGGACGGGGTGGCACTGCCACTGCAGCCCCGCTGGAGGCCA
>NC_031795.1:4971213-4972473 GCF_001522545.3 Parus major | reverse complement strand
AGTGACAATGACATCACACCTATGATGACGTCACAGTGATGATGACATCACACCAATGATAGTGATGATGACATCACACAAATTGTGACGTCACAGTGACGATGACATCACACCAATTATGACGTCACAGTGACGATAATGATAATAATAACAATGATGATGATGTCATCACACTGATGATGATGTCACGGTGACGATGACATCACACCAACAATGACGTCACAGTGATGATGACATCACATTCATGATGATGTCACACTGCTGATAATGATAATAATAATAATAACACTGATGATGATGTCATCACACCAATGCTGACGTCACAGTAACGATGACATCACACCAATGCTGACGTCACAGTGACGATGACATCACATTGGGGATGACGTCACAGTGACGATGACATCACACCAATTGTGATGTCACAGTGACGATGGCATCACCCCAATGCTGACGTCACAGTGCCGATGACATCACACCAATGATGACGTCACAATGACGATGACATCACACCAATTGATAGTGACAATGACATCACACCTGTGATGACGTCACAATGATGATGACATCACACCTATTGTGACGTCACAGTGACGATGACATCACAGTGACGATGACATCACACCTGTGGTGACGTCACAGTGACGATGACATCACACCAATTATGACGTCACAGTGACGATAATGATAATAACAACAATGATGATGATGTCATCACACTGATGATGATGTCACGGTGACGATGACATCACACCAACGATGACGTCACAGTGACGATGACATCACACCTGTGATGACGTCACAGTGACGATGACATCACATTCATGATGATGTCAGACTGCTGATAATGATAATAATAATAACACTGATGATGATGTCATCAGACCAATGATGACGTCACAGTGATGATGACATCACACCAATGATGTCACACTGCTGATAATGATGATAATAATAACACTGATGATGATGTCATCAGACCAATAATGACGTCACAGTGACGATGACATCACATTGGGGATGATGTCACAGTGACAACGACATCACACCAATGATGACGTCACAGTGACGATGACATCACACCAACGATGACGTCACACTGGTGATAATGATAATAATAATAATAACACTGATGATGATGTCATCACACCAATGATGACGTCACAGTGACAATGACATCACACCTATGATGACGTCACAGTGATGATGACATCACACCAATGATAGTGATGATGACATCACACAAATTGTGACGTCACA
>NC_031795.1:4969936-4970838 GCF_001522545.3 Parus major | reverse complement strand
GTCACAGTGACGATGACATCACACCCATGATGATGACGTCACAGTGACGATGACATCACACCGATGATTATGTCACTGTGACGATGACATCACACCAATTATGATGCCACAGTGATGATGACATCACATCTATGATGATGTCACAGTGACGATGACATCACACCTATGATGACGTCACAGTGACGATGACATCACACCAATGATGACGTCACAGTGACGATGACATCACACCAACGATGACGTCACAGTGACGATGACATCACACCAATGATGTCACACTGCTGATAATGATGATAATAATAATAACACTGATGATGATGTCATCAGACCAATGATGACGTCACAGTGACGATGACATCACACCTGTGATGATGTCACAGTGACGATGACATCACACCCATGCTGACGTCACAGTGATGATTACATCACACCTATGATGACGTCACAGTGACGATGACATCACACCGATGATTATGTCACTGTGACGATGACATCACACCAATGATGACATCACACCAATGATGACATCACACCAATGATGACATCACACCGGTGATGACGTCACAGTGACAATGACATCACACCGGTGATGACATCACAGTGACGATGACATCACACCAATTGTGATGTCACAGTCACGATGACATCACACCAATGATGACGTCACAGTGACGATGACGTCACACCAATGCTGACGTCACAGTGACGATGACATCACACCAACGATGATGTCACACTGCTGATAATGATAATAATAACACTGATGATGATGTCATTACACCAATGATGACGTCACAATGACAATGACATCACACTAATTGATAGTGACAATGACATCACACCTATGATGACGTCACAGTGATGATGACATCACACCAATGATAGTGATGATGACATCACAC
>NC_031795.1:4968663-4969836 GCF_001522545.3 Parus major | reverse complement strand
GGGGACACTGTGGGGACACACAGGGGACACACAGGGGACACACAGGGGACACACAGGGGACACAGGGGACACTGCAGGGACACAGAGGGGACACAGGGGACACACAGGGGACACTGCAGGGACACGTGGGGACACACAGGGGACACACAGGGAACACACAGGGGACACAGAGGACACAGAGGGGACACAGGGGTCACAGAGGGGACACACAGGGAACACAGGGGTCACAGAGGGGACACAGAGGGGACACAGAGGGGACACAGAGGGGACACAGGGGACACTGCAGGGACACAGAGGGGACACAGAGGGGACACGTGGGGACACAGAGGGGACACAGAGGACACAGAGGGGACACTGCAGGGACACAGAGGGGACAGAGGGGACACACAGGGGACACAGGGGACACAGAGGGGACACTGCAGGGACACGTGGGGCCACACAGGGGCCACAGGGGCCACAGAGAGGACACTGCAGGGACACAGGGGACACAGAGGGGACACAGAGGGGACACAGAGGACACTCTGGGGACACACAGGGGACACACAGGGGACACACAGGGGACACAGGGGACACAGAGGGGACACAGAGGGGACACTGCAGGGACACAGGGGACACAGAGGGGACACAGGGAACACACAGGGGACACAGAGGGGACACACAGGGGCCACAGGGGACACAGAGGGGACACTGCAGGGACACAGAGGACACAGAGGGGACACTGTGGAGACACAGAGGGGACACTGCAGGGACACAGGGGACACAGGGGACACACAGAGGACACACAGAGGACACAGGGGACACACAGGGGACACAGGGGACACAGAGGGGACACAGAGGGGACACAGAGGGGACACAGAGGGGACCCACGGCAGGGCTGCTCTGGTAGAAGTGCCCCATCTCGGCTGTCAGTTTGTCCAGCTGCAGGCTGCGGGTCCCCAGCAGTTGGATCCAGAAGTGGCCGGGGCTCTCGGCAGCCGACACGTAAACGTCCAGGTGTTCATCCGCGGGGAAACTGAAATCTGGGCTGGGCACTGCGGGGAGCCACGGCACGGGGAACACACTGATCCAACCAAAGTCACCCAAATCCACACAGAAACGGCCAAAATCCACCTCAAATCCACACAGAAACGGCCAAAATCCACACAGAAACAGCCAAAATCCACCTCAAATCCA
>NC_031795.1:4965474-4966533 GCF_001522545.3 Parus major | reverse complement strand
CCTCTGGGAAAGGCACGGGAAGGACGGAGGGACCCCCCCAGAGTCCCAGGAGCCCCCTCCCCACCCACCATTCCCAACAGGAATCCCCCAGCGCCGCTCTCACCCTCAAACTTGGGCACGGGCGGCTCCCGGGGCTCCGGGCCCTGGTTCGGTGTCTCAGGGCCCGGCTCCGTGCCCTGGCTCGGTGTCCCCGTTCCCCGGCTCGGTGTCCCCATGGCCCG
The DNA here is from genome assembly GCF_001522545.3 of Parus major. NCBI lineage: Eukaryota > Metazoa > Chordata > Aves > Passeriformes > Paridae > Parus > Parus major. The sequence continues at coordinate 4,966,312 of NC_031795.1, read as the reverse complement.
GCTCGGTGTCTCCATGCCCTGGCTCGGTGTCCCCATGGCCCGGCTCGGTGTCCCCGTTCCCCGGCTCGGTGTCTCCGTGCCCGGCTCCATGCCCTGGCTCGGTGTCTCCATGCCCTGGCTCGGTGTCCCCATGCCCCAGCTCGGTGTCTCCGCTCCCCGGCTCGGTGTCCCCATTCCCCGGCTCGGTGTCTCCATGCCCCGGCTCGGTGTCCCCATGCCCTGGCTCGGTGTTTCCGTGCCCCAGTTCGGTGTCTCCGTGCCCGGCTCCGTGCCCTGGTTCGGTGTCTCCATGCCCTGGTTCGGTGTCCCCGTTCCCCAGCTCGGTGTCTCCATTCCCCGGCTCGGTGTCTCCGTGCCCTGGCTCGGTGTCTCCATGCCCTGGCTCGGTGTCCCCGTTCCCCAGCTCGTTGTCTCCGCTCCCCGCTCGGTGTCCCAGTGCTCCGGGCAGCCCCCGGGGCCGGTGGGAACGGCCGGGAGTGGCCCCGGTGGCTCCCGGCGGCTGCCCAGGGGCTGCTTCCGCGGGCAGCGAGCGGCCGCCGCCTGTGCCAGCTCCGAGCGGAACGCCTGTTCCTCCGACAGCTTCTCCAGGATCAGCCTCTGCAGGGATCCGGGCAGAGGATCAGGGACAGCCGCACTCCGGAGAGCAGAACAACAACCCCCGGAGCTGTGTGGGATTGACAGGTCACAACAACCCTGATCTGTGTGGGATTGACAGGTCACAACCCTGATCCGTGTGGGATTGACAGGTCACAACAACCCTGATCCGTGTGGGATTGACAGGTCACAACAACCCTGATCCGTGTGGGATTGACAGGTCACAACCCTGATCCGTGTGGGA
>NC_031795.1:4946830-4965374 GCF_001522545.3 Parus major | reverse complement strand
GCCTCTCCACAGACCCTTCCCGGCCTCTCCACAGACCTGTCCCGGTCCCCGCACGCCTTTTCCGAGACCCAAAGCCCTTCCCACTGAGGGGATGCAGCCCTGGGGATGCGGCAGGTGAGCTCTCACCTCCCTCTGAGGGCTGGCAGGAAGGTGCAATGTGGATGTGAGAAGTGAGCAGGAGGGAGACACTGCCCTGCTCACCCCAGCACTGAAAGTCCGCAATTCGGGAATTATTTGTGTTTTATCCTCAGTGAAATTCGGGAATCTGCAATGTAGGGATAATTTGTGTTTATCCTCAGTGAGACTCGGTGTCTGCCAGCTAAGCCAGCCTGCCATTGCCACCTCTTCATAATTACAGCTTCCTACACTGCTTTATCTGTGGAATATTCAGCTTTTCCCACCCTTTCTGTGCCTGTCTGGGTGGGCTTTCTTGTGATATCCCACAGACCCTGAGTTCCCCAGTCTGCTGAAAGCCACTGGATTCTTTATTGATCATGCATACAAACACTCCAGACGTGTCTGGCCTGCAGGTGCTGCCCTCAGGTCGGGAAAGCTTAGGGAAATCAAAAGCATCAGATGCTGTTCTAAAGGGTTTTCCAGCTGCCTTTAAAAGAAAATGGGATTTTTTTTTTTTTCACAATGCTCCTTCTGGCCAGTGAGAGCCCAGTGTAGGAACTGGGGCTGCTGGTGGGACGAGCCACTCGAGTTCCTGCTGTTTCCCAGCCCAACCTCCTCACTCAGACCTGCACTTCCAGCCCCCTTGGGAATCAAACCATTCCTCCTAAATCACCACTCAAAGCTGAATTTAAGCAAAAAGAAAAAAAAAAGGTCAAGTTATAGCAAACTGTGGGATCAATGAATTGTGAAGTGATTCTCAAGGTAGAGGCAGTCCCAGGTGCTGCCACCTGCCCCTCAGACCCGGTCCTGGCTGGGGGACACGTCCAGGACTGCGCTGTCCCCACCGGAGCTGCGCTGGGCGATGCTGTCGGAGGTGACGAGGAAGGAGGAGTAGGCGAGGTCAGCGTCCTCCTTGGAGCTCTGGGAAGGACAGGAGCACAGTCAGGGGATGGGCAGCAGGGGAAAGGCAGCATTTTGGGGATATCCCAGGGTGACACAGGGACACTGGGGGAGTGGGATGATCCAGCTGATGTGAGCATCATCCTGGGAGGATCCCAAAAGCCTTTAGGTTTGGGATTCCTTGGCAAGCCTGGGTGCTGGCATCCACTCCCATGTCCTAAAACTGCTGGGCTTTCTTTACTGATCACTCCAGTTCAGCTCCTGGCACTGACAACACCTACACCTCTCCTGTTGGTAGGGACTTTGAAAGTCCCTACAGGCTTGAATCTGGCACCTGCAGCTACTGCCAAATGGTGCCACTGGACCATGATCCTACCCGAGGGGAGGGGAGGCAGAGAAAATTAGAGAAAGGCAGATAAAAGAAAAAAAAAACATAAATAAAATTAGCCCCTGCAATGGCCGAGCCCTCCCTGCCTCCCTGTGCCCCCTGAGCCACTGAGCAGTGGGATGTGATGGTTTCCAGCCATCTGCATATCGCAGTAATTCACATCTCTGGTAACAAACCCAACCTTCCTGACGCTGCCTGGGGCTGCCTTGGTTCATTTCTTGAAGCAAAGTGACATCTGTTAATGTCTCTGCTAAACCAGGGACTCAGGACAGGGGTGAGATCCACCCACGGGGGCTGGAACCAGGTAAAATGGAGAGCACCTGGGTACAAATAAAGCCCCTGGGAGGAGACTGCCCCTTTGGGACAGACTGCAGGGCTGTGGCCACGTCTCCCAGGTCAGTGGCCTCTCTCCTGCCTCCTCTTACCCTTTTTGCCTTCGTTGTGTCGGCAGTGCTTTCCGGAGCATCCGTGGTGGTGGTGGGCTCTGCAGGCAGAGAAAGGAAGGTGTTGGGGAGGGGGCAGTGCCTGGCAGGTGTTTCTGTGGCTTTTGTGGGGTATTTCAGCAAGGAGGGGCTGCCCCCGAGCCCAGGGCTGGGCTGGGATCAGCCCCTCACCGTCCCCTCCCATGGGGGTGTCCTGGATCTCCTTCGCGTTGTTGCTGGCACTGAGGTCCCTCACGCTCTCGAAGTCTGACATGCTGATGTTTGTCCTGTAGCTCCCCACGGACACCAGGTCTGGTGACAGGGAGGAGGAAAATCCCTCAGGTCTCACTCAGAGTGGGTGGGAGCACAACAAGACCCAAACCCTCTGTGCCAGGCGATGCTGTGACACAATGGGCAAAGCCTGTGGAGGGCTGGGCTCTGTCTCAGCCTGGACTCTGGGAATTGGAGCTCTCTGGATGGGTCAGTGTGAGGAGCAGGAGGTTGGAGCTCTCAGGGTGGGTCACAGGAGGAGCAGGGGGTTGGAGCTGTCTGGATGGGTCAGTGTGAGGAGCAGGGGGTTGGAGATCTCTGGGTGGGTCAGTGTGAGGAGCAGGGAGTTGGAGATCTCTGGATGGGTCACAGGAGGAGCAGGGGGTTGAAGCTCTCTGGATGGGTCAGTGTGAGGAGCAGGGGGTTGAAGCTCTCTGGATGGGTCAGTGTGAGGAGCAGGGGGTTGAAGCTCTCTGGATGGGTCAGTGTGAGGAGCAGGGGGTTGGAGCTCTCTGGATGGGTCAGTGTGAGGAGCAGGAGGTTGGAGCTTTCTGGATGGGTCAGTGTGAGGAGCAGGGGGTTGGAGCTGTCTGGATGGGTCAGTGTGAGGAGCAGGGGGTTGGAGCTCTCTGGATGGGTCAGTGTGAGGAGCAGGGGGTTGGAGCTGTCTGGATGGGTCACAGGAGGAGCAGGGACCTTCCTGCCCATCCTGGTGTGGTAGCAGGAGAGCAGCTCAGCCCAGCACTTAAACTCAGTGCTGCTGCTGTTTCCCAGAGAGGCAGGGACTCACCAGATCTCTTCAGCTGCCTGTATTTGAAAATGGCAAAAGCTGTCACAACAATCAGGATCAGACCAGCAAGAGGGCCCAGCACTAAGGCCAGAGTGTTAGAGCCATGGCTTTCCTCAGAGCTGGAACAGAGGGAGAGAAATCTCACTGAGAGCGATGCATGTGAAAATCCAGCAGGCTAAATTTGGGTGGGACGGTAATTCTGAGTGAGCATGGTGCAATTCAATCAATTAACTGGATTCTGGCACATGGAATAAAATAAAACCCAAATAAAAATATAGGCTTGAGGTCAACAGCTACATCAGCAGCTTGGTTATAAATACACAAAGGAAAGTTCTCTAATATTAACAGAAGTACTTTCAAATAGTACCTGGAATTTCTAATAATTTCCTTCTGATACTACTTTCTTGAATTAGAGATTAATTATGAGTCATCTTGCCCTTTGCTCTCACTTTTTATCTTCTCTGACATTTAAAGCAAAGTTCTTCAGGGCTGAGTTTTCTCGTGTGTTGCCAAACAACACACACAAGGTGTGTAAACACAATGGGTTTGTATAAACCCCACAAAAATGAGAAATGGCAGGGGATGGAGGGAACCAACCTTTCTGGGACAGCTCCTTTTCGCACCTCAGCATCGCTGTAGGCTCCTCCTGGGGGAACAGCTCCAGACTCACGGCTGGAATCAACATCCAGGAGCTCTGGGCTGTGCTTGGCATCGCTCCCTGTGTGTCCCAGGGAAGGAGGGTGGTTAGAGAGCAGCAGCATGAGAACTGGACACAAAAACTACAGGGATGTGTTTGGTGGACATGGAGCTGCTGTGGGTTTTGGCTTTCCATGAGAGGATCTTCAGAATGGGGGTTTGAGGCCTGAAATGCTCTCAGGCCAAATATTTTACTGCAAAAATCTCAAGTAGGATCTCTCTGCCTATGAATTTTGAAAGAGTCTTGCATTTCTAAGTAAAAAGGCTTGCATTTCTGAGTCCTGCCGCTAATGATTTCCAGACTGAATTTTGCATCCTTGCTTTGTTCTTATTCCTGGCTCCTTGCCCACCAAAAGCAATGACATGGGGCTGTTTCACTCCGTTTCCACATTGGCCATCACCCACTTAGGGGTGATACCCAGGGCTCTAATCTTTCTCTGCTTCTAACTATATTCCTCCCCCCAAACCATTTCAATTCCAAAATACTCCACCAAAGCCGAGGCTAAGCCCCTTGCTGTTGGTGTCAGCCTCTCCTGCTCCTTACTGGTTTCTTGTTTATTAAGATAAGAAGTTCCCTGGAGCAAGATCTCTGAACTTGATCATTTCTTTACCTGAAAGGTGCCAGATGTTGCCTAAACTAAATGATGCTACACATTGTGATAGGAGCAATTAACCAGCACGGGGTTAAAAGTAAAATTACTGTGGAAAGAGGTGAGCTTTTTATGACTGGGAAGTCAAAACTGAGCCAACGAAAACGTGAATGAAGGGAAATTGTGCAAATCAGGGAGGGCGCTGCTGGCACCTGCCCGGGATGCTGCGCTTCTGTTTCGAGCTGCTGCAGCCTAGCGGTGATGGAGAGCCCTCCCTGCACAAGGGACGAGCAGGGAAAGCCCTGCCCTGGAGCTCACCTGTGCTCACCCGCAGCTCCACGGCCATGGTTTCCCCAAAGGCACCGTTGCGTTTCACCCCACACCAGTACCAGCCTTCATCTTCCTCCGTCAGCGGGTCAAAGCTCAGCACAGCCGTCCTGGTGGATGCGTTACAGCTGGCACCCGGCCCTGGCAGCCCCTGATCCAGCGCTGGCAGCATGGAGCAGCCCGTGTAGTTCCACTTGCACCAGTACTTCTCGTAGGAGTAGTACTTGCAGGGGTAAGAGCAGGTTAAGTCCACCCTGGAGCCCACTTGTGCCTCCACTTCCTTTGGTCCTGTCAGCGCAGGTTCTCCTGCGAGGGCAAACGGGACATCAGGGGTGCTGGGGTTCAGTGGTGGGGTGGCCAGCAGGGATGGAGCTTCGAGAGAAAATGCTCCTTGTGCTGCTTAATTAACACTAAAGGTGTTGTTTATGGTTCTTCTCTTGCAGGAAAGTATTTCTTTGTTAAGAAATACATCATGAGAATTTTCTGTGAACACATTCCCACTAAACTGAAACCTTTCCTGTCTCAGTTTTGAAGCTGCTGGGGTGTTTGAAACTGCTTCTCTTTCTCCTAATTTTCTTGGGATTTACAGAGTTCAGGCTTGGAGCTCACCTCTCTTCCCAAAAAGGGCAGATTGCTCTCTTGGGGTGGTTCTGTCCCTCCTGAACAGGCAGAGAACTGCCAGTGCACACCTCTTACCTTCCACAACCTTCAGTTCTGTGGATGACTGCTGCTCCTTCAGTTCATTTGACATGCACCAGTAAAAGCCCTCGTCCTTGGCCTGCAGCTGGTTCAGGATGACGGTGACAGTTTTGTTTCCGGGGTTCTCGAACATGGCCACTCTTCCTTCATAGTTGTACTTCACGTAGCCGGTGTTGTCTATGATCTTGTCACATCCCTGGGGCCTCCACTTGCACCAGATCCTCGTGGAAGATTTCGTTAGAGGATTATAGAGGCACTCGAAGGTTGCTGAACTTCCTTTTTTTCCGGTTACCATGGTCTTTATCTGAGGGAAGTTTTTGTCTGTTGGCAAGAATGAAATGAGCAGTTATAAGAGTCTCACTTGTGTCTGTGGGGCACTCTCCCCAAAAAATCAACATTATCAGATCCAGCAAAGCTGCCATGGCTAAAGGAAGGCCAGACAAAGCTCAGGGGTGCAAACATCAGGAGATTGTCCTGACACTGGTGGGAACTGATCCTAAAGGATCAGTCAGGCCTTGCTTTTTTCCCAAATTCACCGAGTGCTGTTGGCTTTGTGGACAGAAATTCCAAAGCTTTGTTCCCTTTGCTAGAGGGACCCTCTACATCTGTCAGTTTGAGATTTAAGGAACTGGGGGCTTGAAGAGACAGCTTGCTTGCCTCAGACTGGGGCAGGGGGGTGGAATTTGTCTCCTGGAGTTGTGGGCTGGGGAGCAGAGCTATCCACTTCTGGGAAGGTGAAGTCTGGATACAAGCTTTATTTAGTGATGGTTTAGTATTTACAGGTGGTTAAATTGATAGAAAGAAGTGTGTAGATGAGAGAATAGGATAGTAGCAAAGAGAAATTCAAGTTCAAGAGAAATTAAAGTGAGACTGCTGGTGATGCTTTTGGAGAAAAGGAGAGAGGAAGGGGAAAACACCCTGGGAGCAGCTCACCCTCGTAGATAAACACGTCCAGTTCCTTCGATTTTCCTTCCTTCCCATATTCACCGGCCCCACAGTAGTACAAGCCTGTGTCTTCCCAGTCCATCTGAGTCATCGTGACACTGAAGGAGCCTGGAGGCTCCTCAAAAGCCAGCAGAACTCTCCCTTGGAAATCCGGATCAATGTTCCGATGGCTGTCGATGATGTTCCGGCAGCTGTCCTTCTCCTTCTTGCACAGGTACCTCCTCAGGTCCACAGTGTCCTCCCCAAAGCTGCAGGACACGGTCCAGGTGCTGCGGAGCTTCAAGTAGAAGAGCTCAGCTGCCTCAGGAACAGGTGGGGCTGTGCACAGACACAGTCAGGGGCTGGAATGAAACTTCCCTGAAAGCACCTGCGGCTCTCAGACACCCGACAGGCCTCGTTTAAAAGGGAGAGAGGGGGAAAAACTCAAAGCAAATGGTATTTTAGGGATTGCAGGATCCATAAAGGTTGTAATTACCTTCAGCAACACTGAGAATGACCCTGTGGGACAGCCCTCTGCCGTTGACCCCCACGCCGCACTGGAAGGTGCCGGCGTCCTCCAGCCTCAGCGCCGAGATGTTGATCTGGAAGTTCTCGGCATCGGGGTGGTCGGTGAGGGAGATTCTGTCCTGGTAGTCGGGAGCCACGTAGCGTGTGGCCACCACGGTGACACAGCGGGAGCCCAGCTCCCTGCACCAGTATTTCCTGTCGTGTCTGTTCACCGGCGTGCCAGGGTAGAAACATTTCAGGGTGACCGAGCCGCCCAGCACGCCATAGACCTGCCGAGGGCCGAACACGGGGCTGGAGACTGCGGGGAGAACAGGCTGCGTGTCAGGACGGGATTTCCTGAGCCAGATTCAGGCTCTCAGTGGCTGATCTGTTTCCCAAAAGACTTTCCCTTGAAACCCCCTCAGGCTCAGAAAATCGTGTCCACACCCTGTGTCCCCACGGCTGTGTGGCCTCCATGGCCTGTGAGGCCCCATGACCTGATTAAGATGCTCCCCATGATGCCTCAAAATTTTAACTTTTATATTTTTCAGGTCCTGTACTGCATTAGTGCCCAACTCCAAGCTCCATAGAGAGTGTTGGTAAGCTCTCTTTGCATTCTGGTCAGACAAAATAATCCTTCTGAGAACCTCAGGCCTTGAAAATCATAAACAAAAGTGAATTGCAGGGGGAGCGAACTGGGGGAATATGATTTCATTACCTAAAGCTGGAATTGGAGAATTAACCCCTGATATGCAAATGGACCAAACTTACATCTGTCTGAGAAACCCATGACCTTGTCCATTTTGGGTGTAGCCTCTTGGGAGGCTTCATCTGCCCTTAATGTACCCAAAGACCCTTCAATAAATTCAATATTATTCATTAAATATATCCACTTTTATCTTTTTAACTTTCTCTGTCCCCTGCTTCGAGGTAAGCCTGTTCCAGGCATCACCCAAACCCTCTTCATCCCTTCCCAGAGCCACCTCTGGTCCTTGGCCACCCCAAAATCCGTGCCCTGGGTGGGTGACACTCACTGGCTGCCTTGGGGAGGTATCTGCCTCTTGCAGACCCAGCCGGGAGCAGGGCGAGCAGGAAGAGGAACAGCAGTAATGTCATTTTTCTTGCATTCCCTGGAAAAGACGTGGAAGGTCTTGAATAATCACATTTGCAAAATGTTAAGAGTCTAATAAGCTTGGTGCTTGGAGGATATGAGGGTTGTGGCTGAGTAAAGTAGAGAGAAACACGGGTTTGAATTGCTCCTGTTGAAAAAAGGGAGTTGATATCTCTGTTCTTGCCTGGGTTGCTGCACAGGACAGGACTGCCCATGGATCTCACCCCAATATTCCCTCTGCCACAGAATTCCTGACTGGAGCTTGTATTTGCTGACTCTGTTTCCCTGATCTCTCCAAGGACACACAAAAGAGAAAATAGGGTGATATTTTCACCTCTACTATTTAATTCTTTCAGCTGTTGAGGAATTGAGTGAGCTGTAGGGATTTAGCTCAGCTCTGCTCCTCCAAAAATCAGATTTTATGTGTTTTTCCTGAGCCCACCTCTTGATCCACCTGCCTGTTCCAAGTTCATAGAAGGCACCCACAGGAGCTGATAAGAGGTGCCAAGGAAAACCTTTATAAACAATCAGAGAAATTTGATTTTGGGGCATCAAGTGACACGATTTTATTAAGGGTAATTCCCGGCAGAAGAAAAAAAGCTTTTATTTCCCTGTTAAGATGAAAGGTGTTCTGTTGTGCCTCTTCCTTGTATTGTGATTTCTCCTTGCTCAATGGCCACTTGTCCATGGCTAATAATTAACTCACTGAGCATGAAAAATTCTCTTTCAAACACATCCCAGAAGTAGCCAGCAGGGCAAACATAACAAATCCTGCAGAAAGCAAACACCGTGGCACAAAGAGGGCCTTGATGTTTGCCCCTGGCTGACAGCAGCTCCTCTGCCTCACTGCCCTCCAGCCTGTGGTGCAAGCAGGACCCAGCTCAGCCTTGCCCATTTTGCCAAAGCTGAAATAATCCGTTATTCTGATTTCTTCAAAAATTCCAGCTCGTTTTGGGGTACAGCCCACGTTGTTCTGTCAGCTCTGGAAGGGTTACCAAGATCTCAGCCTACCCAAACCTGGGGTTCCTGTGCTCTTGCACCACCAACACCTACAGCTCTGAGCTGGTTTAAAGTGTAAATGGATCAATTGCAACATAATGACCTTTTCTCTTGCTTTCCAGCTCAGGACAGATAATTTTGTTGTTGTTGTTGTCTTCATGTGGTCCTGGGAATGAATAAAAATCTCAGTTTTGATTTGGTGCTGGGCTCTAAACCTCGTTGCAGCTCCACTGGGTGACAAGGACATTTTAGTGATGTGTTTTTAATGTCTTTACCCTTAACACTGGCTGATGGTCATTTCCTGGACATTTCTCTGGACCTGGGTTGGGACCATCACCTTCCTCTCCAGTGCTATTTTCTGCCTAAATTTTGGTATTTTCCAGGTATCCAGCAGCAGTGCTCTCTGGCCAGGCTGGCTCTTCCAAATCTCATCCATTACAAGACTTTCCCCAGGTTTCTGTTGTGCTTTTGGGATTCTGTCAGTCCTAGGGAGAATTATCTTCAGATTTAAATTATCTTCAGATTTAAATTATCTTCAGATTTAAATTACCTTCAGATTTATAATTTGGAAGAGACCAGGACCTGACCCCCCCAAGTTGTGCAGACCTGAGCCAGCAGCTGCTCTGTCTGGGTACAGAATATCAGACTTCAATTCCCAAATTCTGCTGAATTCCTGCTGCAGGGATTGCCAGGGATCAGCCCAGTCCAGCACATTAGATATTAACTATTGCTCCTGCCAATGAACAGTGTCAAGGCCATGGGATTGACAAAACACCAAATGTTTAATTGTGACATTTGTCATTCCAGCCTGGGAGCCCTTCTGGATTTTTGTGGAATGTTTGCTGCTATTCAAATAGTTGAGAAATAATAATATAGAGGTAATAGATTGCATATATTCTATATATTTTATATACAGGTAATGTTTCCCCCCTCAAATCCTTTTGATCCATGGGGAAGCTGTGCAGATGCCAATTGTTGTAGGGAGATTTGTGCTGTGAGGAAGTTCTGGAGGCTTCTGTGCCCAGAAAAAGGGTGCAGCAACAAATTTCATCCTGCACAGGACTGGATTACTCACATCTTCAAATGCCCATCAAGGTCACTGCTGATCTTGCCTGGCCATGGGTTTTATTTTCTGCAGTGGAATGGGGAAAAACCACCAATCCACCCCATTTTCATGGGGGTAAGAATGCGCAATTAACTTGCAGATAAAAGATTGAGCTGAAACACGTGCAGAAAATAAACATTTCCATCTAAGCAGATGCCTCCTTTACAATTCTGAGAAAATAAACAGGAGGGGCTCGTTTGGTGATGCAGTGAGCAGAAACACTTTGATAGAACTTGCTGAAGAGTATCAGGATTTACCAAGAAATCAGCAGTTTTTAGAAATGCCTGCAGTGCTTGGGACTCTCTGAACTAAGAATGTTTGTGTCAGTTAAACATATGAGCAACATATTTCAGAAAAAAAATTAAATAGAATAAACAGGCAGCTCTCAAGGCAGTGACTGAAATCCCAGCTGAGATTGTGCTGCTGCCCAATTTTATCTGCTGTTGGATCCATTCTACACTAACCTGAGACCTGATTTTATGTTCCTTTCAGATCCTCCACGCACCCTCTTGTTGTTTTTCAGATCAGACCTTCATGGTTCATTTGTTTCTTGGGCTGAAAAGTGAAACCAACTTCAGCACCATGATATTTATTTTAGTTTAATTCTCCTCTGCCTGCAAGGAGCAGGAACATCCCATGGCCCAAGAGGCTGGAGGGATGGATGATGCCAGTGTGGAGTCATTAACAATTGCAATTAGGTGATGATTATTTGTACTTGAGGAATGTATTAAATCTACAGGAATGTTCCCTGTGCAGAGTGGGAATTCAGGGGTGTAGGACCCTTCACTGGTCTGAGTGGGACAGGGGATCCTCTGATTTCATTTTTAGGAGACCACATCCCGTCCATTCATTTAAGCTTCAGGTTCTATTTGTCTTCCTGTAACTGTACAAACTTCTCAGGGAGCTTCTAAAGGAGCTCCTTTAGGACACAACTGCAGCAATTCTCTTCTAAAATTTCAAAATCTGATGGTTCAAAAGCCAGTAATGACCTCAGGCTGAATCACAAAATTTAGATTACTACGGTAATATTTACTAACTTTTATTTCCCATGTTAAAACTTAAAGCAAATATTGTAATGATAATTAATCTGTTGGGTTTTTTTTTTTTTTTCAGAAACTAAATATTAAAAACCTGCTGCAGAGAAGAAACCATAACTTCCATAAGGCTGTTCCTGTGGCTCTTTCAGAAGAAATCAGCCTCCCACCAGTGAGCTCTGAACATGAAATGGTTCCAAACCTTCCCTCCCATGTGAAGAAGGATCCTCAAAATTGGCTCAAGACTCATTTTCTTCTCCTTCCCCATCCCACCACGGCCCTACAAAATCTCAAATCTTTTTTTTTTTTTTTTTACAAAAGCTTAAATCTTTGTGCATTCCCAAAGATGCCCAAGCAGCGTTACTTACACCCCAGGCACTTCTGGCTTTCCCTGTCGGGCGGGTGCTGGGACGTGCTGTGAGTGTCCTGTGTCCCCACGGGGCTGTGGCAGTGCCAGCCTGCTTTAAATACTCCCTGCACCTTCAGCCCTGCATTTCCACCTCTTGTGCCTTAAAGGAACAACATCCAGCAGCGCTGCCAGGTGAGCTCTGCCCACGGCAAAGCCCAGCCAGTGCCCAGCCCAGCCCTGCTGTCCCTCCAGGTGTCCCCACCACAGCCACCCCAGCCTGGGGGGCTCCCAGGAAAACTCCAGGGCTCCTCTGCCTCCTTTGGGAAGGAGCTTGGTGGCTCTCTGTGGTCAAATCCATGGAGAGTCTTTTGGGTACCTCTGTGCCAGCTTTTTGTTTGGGCAGGACTGAGCAGCCAGGGCAGCTGTGATTCCTTGCTTTGCCTCCTTTTAATGATGCAAAAGCAGGAATTCCTTCTAACTGGGGGGTCACACGGAGCTTTCCTCGCCCACTCTGTGGAAACTGATGTGTTTGAAGAGCATGGCAGCTCCTGCAGTGCCTGAGAGCAGCAAGTCCTGACCCAGTACTGGGATCTTCAACAGATTTCTCACATCCTAAAGCCAGCCTTGGAAATGCCTTTTGTTTAGCTGAGAGTGTTGAGCTCCATTTTTTCCATGAATGTGCAGCTTTTGGGGTGAGGAAGGAGCTCTTGGGGTGAGGAAGGAGCTTTTGGGGTGAGGAAGGAACTCTTGGGGTGAGGAAGGAGCTTTTGGGGTGAGGAAGGAGCTTTTGGGGTGAGGAAGGGTCTCTTGGGGTGAGAAAGGAGCTTTTGGCTGTCGCTGTGCTTGGTGGGGACCTTGGACCGAGCCACCACCACCTCTCCTCGATGGGAACAAACCCCGATCCCTCCCACCCTTCCCACCCTTCCCACCATTCCAAACATTCCCCAGGGAATGCTGGCATTGCTTTTTTGCCTCGTGGCCACGGAGCTGTGCTGGCTGGACCACAGTGGACACAGCTGTGTTTGCTCTCCTGGAGCTCCCACTCTCCCAGGCACGGATCCCTCGGGATCCCTTCCCTGCTGGGTCCTGCAGAGGGATGGAAATGTGGTTTTAAGACCTTGCAGAGGAAGGTGGGATGGGCAGAGGAAAACCTGGCAGAAATATGGGAACCTTTAACTCCTGGTGCATCTCAAGGAGGAAAAATGAACCCAAGGCTAATAAATAGGGTTTTTTTAACCAAACCCCCCTTTTCACCCTCAGCATTTCCAGTAAATCCAATCCATGGCCTCATGTAAATATATTTGAAATGTATTTCCTTGCTTTAGCACATGAGGAAGCGTTTCCCTGCCAAGCCACAGGTTCCAAAGCATTTTGGCATCTCCAGAAAACAAACAACCTTCGGATTGCTTTTATTTGGGGAGTGCAGATTGCAGCATGAGCCACGATCTGAGTGTGAAACCAGCGCTGCTGCTCGGGGCTGGGCTGTGTTTCAATTTGAGCTGCTTCTGAAGCTCTGGATATCCCTGCAGGAGAGGTGAAGGAAAAATAGCACTTTGGGAACGTGGGTGGCTGAGAAACTGAAATCAGACGTGGTTTATGTGTTGCAAAATGACTCCGTGGATCAGGATTTAAAAAAAAAACCAAAAACAGTAAAATCCTTATTATTTTTAGTAATCTGGTCCCTTCCAACCCAAACCATTCTGTGATTTTCTGATATTTTGCCTCTTACTGAGCAACCCTGAAGCCAAAAAGATCCTTCCCTCCTCACCCCTTTTTTTACCTTTCCCTCAAGGAAACAACCCACAAATAGCTGGGTTCAGGTGCGTTATTTTATTCTCTTTTCTCCAAAACACGGAGCTGTTTGGGCAGTGTGGGGGTTCAGCTTTCACTAAAGGGGATTTGGGTTCTGGGGAAAGCACTGGGAGGTGTTGGGGGCTTGTCTTTCCACAGAGAAAATTCCCAGCTCAGGTACCCAGGGGCTTCCACAGCAGATTCTGGCTCAAGTCTTCATCAGACACCTGGAAAAGTAATTTTTCTCCGTAGAGTGACTGTAAAAGAGTGAAACAGAAGAGAAGCTGTGATCTGGCATTGCCTCTCTGTGGTATTTGTAGAAGTCATTTCATAGATATTTCTGGGTTTATGCCAGTATTGGTATTTTAAATGATATTTTAAGGAGCTCTGGGAACAGAAAGGTGGAGAAACCCAGGCCAGAAGGGACTTCTGGAGCCAACCTCCTGCTCAGTTAAGAGAATTATCCCAGATTTTACCCCAGCCCAGACATCTGGGAAGAAAAGGCACAAATAATTGCTGGGTTTCATTCTCCATTTTAGGAGTTTTTCACACAATGTTGGTTTATTTTCAAGGTTTTAGGGGAGGTGTAATTTTTCTTTCTATTCTTTACATTTAGGACCAGAAGACCCCTGTTGGCTCTGAGTGCACTGGAGTGAGAACATGAAATCACCAAATTTCTGAGCCACTATTCCACTAATTTTTTATTCAGTGGAGTCCTTCTCACTGATAGAAATTCCCACAGATCAAATACACTTTAAATGATGATTTTTACAGGAGCTTTTCTCTAAAAAAGCACCAAAAATCTGAGACTCTTCCATAGAAGCTGGTCATCCTGATATTTCCAAGGATAACAGAGATTGTCCTGCACAATAGAACACAGAAGAATGGCATGGTTGCAACACAGTGAACAATAATTACTTCTGTGTAATTCTGATAAGTAATCAGGATTTACTGAAAGAGGCAGGAAGGGCAATAACAGCTTTACTACTTGCAATCAAAAATTATAATCGACCCTACAATAAATATATAAACTTTATGTAGGATTTAATCCAAGTCTTGTGAAATCCATGGTTTAACGTTCCTTGGTAAGGAATAAAGGCAAGAGTTTGGCGGCAGAATGTGATTCTTGGACTGTGGATTGTAATTCCTGGACTGCAGTCCTGGTGCCTCTCCTGTGGAGGTGTTTTCCTTACCAAGCCACAGATTCCCTGCTCAAAATTTGGTTTATTCTCTTTTATCAAGGGAGATGATCCTTGCAGTGCCAGTTGCAGCAAACACCCACCTACATTTGTCAGAGCCCATCCTGAATTCCTGCTCTTCTCCTGGACTCGGGCTCTCCTCCATCCCTTCCTCCCTTCCAGGGCTCCTCCATCCCTTCTTCCCTTCCAGCCAAAGCTGGCTCCAGGCTCCCCGTGGGGCTTCTTTCCTCTCCTTTAAAACAAAACACACGGATGCACTGCAGGGAACACCCCCCTAGCACCTCTCTAAGTGTTCCAGTGGGTCAGACACCAAATGAGGCCATTATTTCACAGTTTCCTTCCTGTGAATAAGGAATGTCCCCTCACCGCTGTCACGGCCAAAGGTTTTCTGTCCCTAAGTTTATTTCTATGGATATAACATGGTCTGGATTAAGACAGGTGCACGTGTCTTTGCAAATCAGTTATTACAAGGGATTTTTTTGGGCCTGTCTTTGTCAGCTTTGCATGGAATGAGCTGGATTTGGCCACAGAAGCTGCCCAGAGTGAAGCCACTCACACCACACAGGTCCCTCCCTCCCTCCAGGATTTTCTATCACCCACAGAGCCACAAACCCTCCACAGACAAAATCCCAGCCTTGCTTTCAGCAGGGCTTCAGCATTTCCTTCATTTGCTTTGCATTTGAAATTTGAAATCTGCATTTGAGCAGGTTGAAAACAAAACCAAACAACCCCTCAAGGACTTTGCTTGCAGGTCTGGGGCTGCGGAACAGACACGTGTCCGGGCAATGGAAACATTCCACGGGTCAGACTCCAGCCCTTGGAAATTTAAACCAAAACAACCACTGCCACCCCAAAAGGTGATTCCTGGCCAGTTTACCTGTCTGCTTTTGAAGCTTGATTTTGGCCAGGGTGAGGATGGTGATGGTGATGCAAATCAGCAAAAGCAGAGCTGGTAACACAGCTGGGAGCAGCCGTGGTTCACCCGAGGAGCTGGGAAGATGAACCACCAGGGTTTAATTAGGTTTGGAGTCACCTTCGTGGTTCATCAAGGTGGTTGTTTTCACACTAAAGGGTACCAAGGAGTTGTAAGCTCTGACTGAATCAAAGAAAAGTCAACAGAGTCAAGGAGAGTCGCAATCATTTGATCTGGAGTTTGGCTTATGAGGAAGTGATTTCTACGGCTGCCGTGTGGGGTTTGTGCTGCCAGCTGAATTAGTCCCTCCAAAGGGAAAATGAGCTGTTTGCACAATACAAATTCACAAGAAACACAGCTTTTGGTGAGTTGTCACATTTTTGGAAGGTGCCTTCCCCCCTTCTGTCAGGCTGACAGGGAGATGTGGCTTGGGGGAAGCTGGGGTGGGGAGGATGCGGATCCGAGGTGCCCATCTCGGGATTGAACTGGATTTGTGGACTTTGCCCAGCTGGGCTCTGGCTGACCCTGCAATTCCTGGTGCATCTGCACCACATCCCCTCAGCAGGGCTGGCTGGTGGCCACAGCTGGGGGAGAAGCTGGAGCTGCTCACAGGGAGCACAGGGGGCAAATCCACTGGGAAGCCGCTTGCACTGGGGTGAGACACAGGAACTGGTGTGGAGAACGACCAGGGAACAATTCCTGCCCAAAACACTGCCAGGCTTTGGCTGGACCTCACCCAAAGCTCACTCCTGGTTAAACAGCGAGCTCCCACACTGCCCGTGGGCTGCTGGCTGCTGCAGGGCTCGGGGAAGGGGTGTCCTGAGCTGTGCAGCAGCCACACGTTCACCAGGGCTATTGCTCAAGCCTCAGCAACATTCCCAAGGTCCTGTCCCCATCCTGAGCCCAGGGAAACAGGCAGGAGCACGGCTGTTGACTCTGGCATCTGCTCCACAGGAGCAGCCAGCACCGGGAGGGTCAGAGACAAGTTCAAAGTGTGCAGGGACACGAGGCGACCTCGCCACCTTCTCTCCCTTTTCATGTCTCCTGGAGGTGTTTTCAGCCGTGCACAACTTCCACAGGGCCCTGGGGAATGGGGCAGACAGGGTGAGAAGCACCAAGGGTGTGGCTGTGGACTCACCTCTCCTGAAAGGCTTCACCTGGGGAGGTTGCAGAGGTGCCAGGGATGGCAGAGGGTAGCAGGGAGATGCTGCTGTGGGTGACACTGGCCATGGTATCCTTGGGGACACTGGCCATGGTGACACTGGCCATGGTGGTGTGGGTGACACTGGCCATGGTGTCCTTGGGGACAGTGCCCATGGTGGTGCCGTGGGTGACACTGCCCATGGTGGTGTCCTTGGGGACAGTGCCCATGGTGTCCTTGGGGACACTGGCCATGGTGTCCTTGGGGGCAGTGCCCATGGTGACACTGGCCATGGTGGTGCTGTGGGTGACACTGGCCATGGTGGTGTCCTTGGGGACAGTGCCCATCACGTCTGCCATCCTCCCGTGCCTGGCCGTGCTGGGGGCAGCAGGACTTGGTGCCGTGGCTGTTCCTGGGTCCCATGAGGAGCAGGTTCCTACAGAGAATTTTGTTTAATAAAAGTTTATTTTGAGGCTTTAATCCCCACTCTTTGGCAGAGGCAATGCGTTTGTTGGATTTACTGAAGATTTACACATTTCACCTCGCGTCTCACGTGAAAAACCACCAGACTGGGGCATTTCTGCTCTCCTGGGAGTGCTTAGAAAGCACCAGTGAAAACCTGAATACCTGGCAAACATCCTACTCTAACCCCACTCCTTCTGCCTTTGCCAGAGGAGCAGTTCCATGGATCTGGCTGTTTACACTCTGCAGTTTCTCAAGATAACCTTCAGCTTATCCTCAGAGCCAAACACCTCCCTGAGCTGCACTTGCCAGGACCAGGATGTCAGCTCCTGGGGATTTGCATCGTAATGAATCAATAATAGAACCCAAACCTATCAAATTTCTTTGGAAAGCTCAGCTCTCTCACCCCTGAAAACCTCCCCCATCGCCTCGGCTGCTCGCTCACAATTAAAGGAGATTTCATTTCCTTTAATGCCGTTTCTCACGGTGTGGAATGGTTTGGGGACCACCCAGGCCGTGCCACCACCTACCCTTGTGGATGAGCAGCTTCAGCGAGGCCGTGAGCTCTGTGTGCCCACTCCTGGCCCCACACCAGTACCAGCCTTCATCCTCCTCCCTCAGCTGCCTCAGCAGCACCGTGTAGCTCCCACGCTCGGGGTGGCTGCTGGACATCTGTATCCGCCCTCGGTAGGACTCCAGCACAAACCCCTCGTCATCCAGCAGCACTGTGCAGCTCCCTCCCTGCCACCTGCACAGGTACTTCTTCTCGTAGGTGCCCTTGGGGTCGTGGTGGCACTGGAAGGACAGCGAGCCCCCGGCGGTGCCGCTGAGGAATTTGGGTCTCCTGGGAAGGGCAGAGGCTGCAGGGGAGGATGCAGAATTAGCGTTTCACGCCCCTCAGCCAGCGCTGAGCTCCCCGTGCCCTGTCCTACCTGTGGCCACCAGCAGAACCACCTCCTGCAGGCTGTCCTGACCCCTCGGGCCTTGTGTCCCACACAGATACAGCCCCGAATCTTCCTGCTTTAAGTCGTTTATCAGGACTTTGGAAGCTCCAGAGCTGTCCTGAGGGCTGATAACGATCCGTCCTTGGTACCTCCTGCCCACGTAGCCGTCAGAGCTGGCGATGAGAGTGCAGCTCCTTCTGCCCACTTTGCACCAGAACCTCTTGTGGTCACTCTGGGTGTCCCCAGAGGGGCACAGGACTGTGACAGAGCCGTGGAGATCCCCTCGGACGAGTTGGGTTGGCCTGGATACGACGGCGTCTGCAGGGAGAGAGCAGGACAGGAGCTGTCAGCACACAGCTCCCAAAAACCTGCCCCATCCTTTGGGCTCTACAGCTCAGGCCGTGCCCCTGAGCGCTGCCCTAGGATAATAAATAGATAAATAAGAAATATTCATCTTCTTTAGATTATAACACCTCAAAAATATCCACACACACATAGTTCACACCCTGAAACTCCAGCAGTTATTTCCTTTACTTCTCCAAAACCCCTTCACTCAGACATTTCCCCTGTGCCCTTCCCTGGAATCTCCAAACCTCTGTTTCCAACAGGCAGGAAAGGGTTTCCTTTCACATTTCTGAACAGCTGAGTTGGCCAAACCTGGCTGCTTTTATACCCCAAAATTATAAATATCATATATCAATATCTAACATAGATATGATAGATTTATATATAATATAGTATATTGATATTAAATATATAATATATAATATGTAATATATAATATATAATATATACTATATAATATATAGTATATAATATATAATATATAGTATATAATATATAATATATAATATATAATATAATAT
>NC_031795.1:4944693-4946057 GCF_001522545.3 Parus major | reverse complement strand
ATATAATTATTGTATAATTAATATAATAAATCTATTTATTATTAATAAATACTATAATTAATATAATTAATTACATATACACTATACAATATTACATTAATATCTATCACTGCATTAACAGTAAAACCTGAGGCACCTGCTCCCAGAGCTGTCCCAGGATCCAAGACAATCATACCTGGCAGGACGGTCAGGTTGAGGCTGACGTAGAGCCCCTCATTGGTGCTGCCAATGCCACACCTGTAGGTGCCCGAGTCGCTGCTCCTCAGCGCTGTCATTGTCACCGTGAAGGTGCCGTTCTGGGGGACGTCCCCCAGGGCCACCCTGCCCCGGTAGTGGCTGGAGGTGAAGCTGCTGGAGGAGATGATGGTGTAGCACACCCCGTTGGCTGCTATTTTGCACCAATATTTCCGCTCGTGTTTGTTGGCCGGGGTGGGGGAGTAGAAGCACTGGTGGGTGATGGAGCCTCCGAGGCCTCCTGCCAGAGCCCTGGAGCCGTACAGGCTGCTGGAAACCGGCTCTTTTGGGGCACAAACAGAAGGCTTTGGTTACTCACAGCCATCGCTCCTGCGAGGCAGGGCTGTGCTGCTGAGGGGGACACAGAGCTCAGGAAATCTATTTTGGATGAGGTGTTTCCCCTCCCCGAGTGACCACAGAGCCACTGACACAGACAGGGAGACCCTCAATGCCCCTTCCAGGACCCCCCAGACCTGGAGTTAAAGCTCAAAGGCAGAAATTATCAGAAAAGCCCTTTGGCATTTGCCTGAGCTGGCAGCATCCTTCCCCCTGTGCAAGCTGTGCAAGGATTCTCCTCCCAGCTCTGGCCACCTTTGCTGGCTCTCTGCAGGTTTGGACTGGGCAGGGGGTGCTCAGACTGGTTTCCAGTGCAGGTGGAGGTGTTTGGTTTCCAAGGGAGGTTCAGCCAGAAGAACACAGCCTGTGTGCCCAGTTCCAGCTGAGCCTGCTCTTCTCGGGGGCTGGGGCTCGGTGTCTCCCTGACTCACCTTGCAGCAGAGCTGCCAGAAGGAGGAGAAGCACCATGTCCAGCCCTCCGGAGTTCTCCCTTGGCAATCCTCACCAATCTCACGCTGGGGAGGGGATTTTGCCGATTTCTGTGTTATCAAGCAAAACAGAGAGATTGTGGCAACCACTGGAATGCTCTGGGGGCTGCTCAGGGCAGGGCGCTGCCTCCCTGCTGGCTCTGACCTGTCCTAGGCCAAAAAAAGGGGAATTCTAAAAGGAAAAAAGATTTTAATGGTGCTCTGCAGATCTCACACTCCTGCTTTGAGCTCTGTGTTCTGGGGATGGGGTAAAGGCATCGCTGGGAACGGGAAACAGCCAAAAATGGGTGAGGGACCTGCTGTGGT
>NC_031795.1:4934944-4944060 GCF_001522545.3 Parus major | reverse complement strand
TTATATTTATATTTATAGTTATAGTTATATTTATATTTATATTTATACTTATACTTATACTTATATTTATATTTATATTTATGCTCATATTTATGCTCATATTTATATTTATATTTATATTTTTATTTATATTTTTATTTTTATTTTTATTTGTATTTTTATTTATATTTTTTATTTATATTTTTATTGGGCAGTGGGGACAGCTCAGGACCCCCCAGCTCTGCTCACTCAGGGCAGAGAGGGTTCAGCAGAGCCTCAGCTCTTCCCTCACTGCAGCCAAAAGAGACAAAATTGGGGAAAAAAAAGGGATTTCCACTCAATTCCCACCAGGCTGGAGGACTCAAAGCAATGAGGAGCTAACAAAAATTCCCTGTAAAGAGCTCAATGGCTTTTATCCATCCAAAAAATAATTAAAAAAACAGTAAAAATGTGATTTCTGTGCTTATTTAATATTTTCTGATGTCCAGCAGAGCATTCCTGCTTTTCCTCATTTCTGGTCTGCAGGACAGAACCCTCAGCCCTGCTTTAATCTCATTTAATGTTAATTTTAAGGCAAGGAGTTGTTTTTTAATGCTAACCCACAAATAAGCATTAAATGTAAAGCAGGAAGAGACAAGAAGGAGCTAGAGAAATCCCAGGAGTAAACCATGTATGGCTGGGCTTTTCCTGTCTTTATTTCAGCCTTATATTGTCAAAATGTTTATAAGATCCATTTTTGGCACCTGATTAAACCATTATCCTGCTGCCATCCAGAACTGGGATGCATTTTACCTCAGCCATATCATTTTTTTGGGTGTTCTAGGCCAAAAAGATCAGTAAATTTAATTTATAGCTTTAAAAGGATAAAAAAAAAAGGCACAGTGGGAAGAAAAATCATCATAAATCACTACCTTTATTTTTATAGAAATAATTATGTTGAATTTCAGAATTGTTACAGATTGTAGGTGAAATCTCTCTCCTATAATCACTCCAAAAAACAGTATTTTAAGGGCAAATTCAGGCTCACCTACCTTAGATTGTGATGCTTCTGGAAATTTTCTCTTCCTCCACCTCCAGCTCGGATATTTTTTTAATAAAGTTGTTTTTGCAGCTTGCAGGTCAGTCAGTATTTGATTTTCTCTTGATGTTTTATGCTTTTTTCCATATATTGATGTGTAGATTTTAAAACAGGTGCACTAAAAATCTTCTGAGGTCTCGATGTGCATTTCTGAGCAAAGTGGAGATGGTCAAAATGCTCAGAGGAGTAGCAGAGATATCATCAAAAAGACCCAAAATGATCTTTTTTAGCTATTTGGGATGTGATGACATCATGGAAGGGGAAAAAAAAAAGGGATGAAGAGGCTTGGAGCAGAAAAATGCAGAGTTTGAGAGGAATTCCCCTGCTCTGCAGACAAAATACTGAAATATAAAACATGTAGTATGTAATGAAATGGTGCTTGATGCACTTCCAGGCAGAACTTCACACTGAGAACTTTGAGAAAGCTTCCTCAGCCACCTGTGGTTTGGCTGGACCTTCACTGAGCTCATGTCTGTGTTTTGATCCTGTTTTGGGGTCAAAAAGATGATTTCTGCTTCATTTTTTGTCCTAAACCAGTCCCAGAAGTGTGAAGAAGGTGGGTTCAGAGTCTGAAGGTGGAACTCAGGGCAGTTTGTTCCTGGCCACAAACACAACTCCTCTTCTGCAGGAACCAAATCCCTGAGAGGAGTTTGGATGTGCCGACAGCTCCAGAGCCACGGAGGCACCACAGGTACTGCCAGGGACTTTGGGCTGCTTTGCCTTGCATTAAAAATGTTTGGCTGCAGACCAAAACCCACCCGTGGCACCTCTGAGGGGGCTCCAGCAGCTCGTGTGGCCCCAGGAGCTGCAGAACATCCTCAGGTGAGGAGCGTGAGGGGTTCACAGGGACATTCAGAGGAACCACACTGTTCTCCAGTCCTCTGGGGTCCAGGGCCTTGACCTTCCCCTCTCAGCTCAGACAGGGTGTGAAGAGCAGATTGTTTCCTGTGTAAGACAATCCTTGAAGGCCTTTGGAATCTCCCTGGCTGGAGATAAATCCCTGCCGAGCAGTTTTATGCCGTTAATCGTGATATGATTTCTTATATGGCATTAATTGTCGTGTTTTGTACCAAACGGAGCCAAAATCCCCCTCTCCTGGCTGGGCTCCAGCAGAGCTGCTGTGCCTGAGGGCATTTATTGCCATGAGAGCAGCAGAGCATCACTCTTTGTGTGAGTGATAAAATGGGATACAAGTGATGGTGAGAACCCCCTTTAGGGATTCATAAACCATGGAATTACAGGAGACCCTCCTGGGGCACTGTCACCTTCCACTGCTAAAGGAGGGTTAAATTTTTTAGAATTTATTCCTCTGGGCTGTGCTTGTAGAGGAAATTCCTCTGACAAACGTGCTGGAGGAGGAATCTTCTCTCTGGGAGCAGCACCAGGACAGGCAGAGGCTCCATCCCAGGAGTTCCATCCCTGTGCAGATGTGGAGCTTGCTGCCAGCACCTCAGCACCTGTCTGTGCTCAGAGCTGCAATTAATAAATGACAGCAACCCCTGGCTGCTCCACAGTGCCCACGTAATGATTAAACTCCTGCCTGGAACCAGCCAGGGGTGGTTTTGCTGCACATGAACCCCTCTGCAAGGAACAACACTGCCCCTGTCTGTCTCTTCCTGGACTTCCAGCTCCAAAGGTGTTTGGAAGAAAAGGGCTGAGCTCTCGGGGGAGTGGAGATCCTCACCCCCTGCCCTGCCAGGGTGATCCCAATCCCAGGATTTCAGAGCAGGAACGAGGAACAGCGGGGCTGGTTCTGGTTGAAGATATTGTGGGGTAAGTTTGCATCACTGGCAAATGGAGGAAATCAAAACCCAAATCAAGAAACCCTGATTGTTTTAACACAGCAGGAAAAGGCTGGAATGTCCCTGGTGGGGCTCCTCTTTGCAGGTTCTTGGTTCTGTGGGGCCAAGCCTGGCACAGGTGGGAGCTGCAGTGACGAGGTTGGGCCTTTTCTCATTTACAATTCCTTTAGAAACAAAGAACAGGGGCAAAAAGAAAATAAATGATAATGGAGAGAAGCATGGTGGGGTTGGAGAGGGTTCTTGTCTCCTTGTGAGCAGGGAAGGGCAGAGCCTCAGCTCCAAACCATCCTGGAACGTGGATAGAAAGCCTCAGGCATCTCCAGCATCTCCCACAGAGCTGGAGTGAGCCCAGCTCGATCCTGGAACACCAGGTTTGGTGTTTCAGCACCAGATTTGGTGTTTCAGCACCAGGTTTGGTGTTTCAGCACCAGCTTTGGTGTTTCAGCACCAGCTTTGGTGTTTCAGCACCAGATTTGGTATTTCAAAAACCAGCTTTGGTGTTTCAGCACCAGCTTTGGTATTTCAAAAACCAGGTTTTGGTGTTTCAGCACCAGATTTGGTGTTTCAGCACCAGGTTTGGTGTTTCAGCACCAGCTTTGGTGTTTCAGCACCAGCTTTGGTATTTCAAAAACCAGGTTTTGGTGTTTCAGCACCAGATTTGGTGTTTCAACACCAGGTTTGGTGTTTCAGCACCAGGTTTGGTGTTTCAGCACCACGTTTGGTGTTTCAGCACCAGGTTTGGGTGTTTCAGCACCAGGTTTGGTGTTTCAGCACCAGCTTTGGTGTTTCAAAAACCAGGTTTGGTGTTTCAGCACCAGGTTTGGCGTTTCCCAGCTTGGTTCAGCAGCATCCAAGCCTCCCTCCCCACCTCTCAGCCCCAGGGCTCCCCCAGTGCCACCCTAGAGACACGAGAGATGTTATTAGCACAAATTATTTCTGCTGTGTCCTGGTGCAGCTGCTGTTCCCTGACACTGCCAGAATCCCACCAGGCACTGCTCCTGAATTTGATCTTTGTAATGAAAGGTGTTTTTAACTGAGACAGGAGGTCCTGACAGGCTCATGCAGACATTGAAATGACATGTCTGAGCCAGGGTGGGACTGATGGTTAGGAATTAGATGAATATTCTGTGCAAAATGCAAAGTTGGGTGTTTTCTTTGTTGTTTTTAACGTTGTTGACACATAAACTCAGTCTGGATAATCTGCATGAAGACACTGAGGGTACATTTACCAGCTCTTCTGAGACTTGCTGCTTCTGCAAGGCTGTGATCTCTCTTCGTGGCTGTTTTGTGTCTGGGCTCTGCTGGGATTTTGCCTTCCAGGCACAAATCAAGTTAAATATTCCCAGAATAAGATTCACAGAATCATGGAATGGTTTTGCTTGGAAGGAACCTTAAAGCTCATCTCATCCCACCCATGATTTTGGTTTCAGGGGTCCCCAGACAAGAACCCAGGAGCTCTGCTGGGCTCTGGCTGAACCTGGGGGTAGATTTTGTGTTGCTTTGTCCCCCACCCAGACTTGGAGCAAGCTGGGATTGTGGAGTGAAACTGGATGAGCTTTAAGGTCCCTTCCAACCCAAACCATTCCATGATTTGATGATGATGACAAAGCAAGAGCCTTTGTTCCTTACAGGCAATTTCATTTCCAAACTACCGCAGGCTTTCCTTAGAGACAGGGACCAACCCATGGAGGCAATTGCACTAAACAATTTACTGATGTTAATTAACTGCTGGCAGCACTAAGCTGCACTCAATCCCTCCCATCCCTGACCTTGCAGCAGCAGCACCTTTCCAAGACAGTCTGTGAATACCAAAAAGGCTCAGGCTGCCACAAGCCAGGCTTTCAATCCCTCTCCAAACCTCGCTGGAGCTGCTGAGACAAGGGGAGGGCACCCTAGCAAAGAGCTGCAGGTGCTGACCCACAGAAAGAATCCAAGGAATGTGAGGTGCTGATGCAGGGAAAGGAGCAGGGAAATGCTGGTTTGTAGCTGAGCAATGAAGGGAATTATTCCGGGGCTGGCCAGCCTGACACAAAGCTGTGCCAGGAGGAGAAAAGTGTCCAGCAGCAGGAGGCAGAGGGAGCAGCTGGGCTGCAGGAAGGAACTTACAGGTGCTCCAGGTGGAGATGAGGTGGCCTCGCTCCCTGCAGCAGGAGCAGGAGCAGGAACAGGATCAGGATCAGGAATTGGAGCAGGAACAGGATCAGGAATTGGAGCAGGAACAGGAGCAGGATCAGGAATAAGAGCAGGAACAGCAGCAGGATCAAGATCAGAATAGGAACAGGATCAAGATCAGAATAGGAATAGGAAGAGGAATAGGAGCAATAGGATCAAGATCAAGATCAGGAGCAGGAATATGAATAGGAACAGGATCAGGAGCAGGGGCAGGAACAGGAGAAGGAATAGGAATAGGAGCAGGAGCAGGAACAGAATCAGGGGCAGAAACAGCAGCAGGAGCAGGGGCTGGAATAGGAACAGGATCAAGATCAGGAGAAGGAATAGGAATGGGAATAGGAATAGGAATAGGAATAGGAATAGGAATAGGAATAGGAATAGGAATAGGAATAGGAATAGGAATAGGAATAGGAATAGGATCAGGGGCAGGATCAGGGGCAGGAGTGGGGCAGGAGTGGGGCAGGAGCAGGGGCAGGAGCAGGATCAGGATCAGCAGCAGGAGCGGGAACAGAAGCAGGAGCAGGAATAGGAACAAGATCAAGATCAGAAGCAGTAATAGGAACAGGAACAGGATGAAGATCAGCAGCAGGGGCAGCAGCAGGAGCAGGATCGGGATTGGGATCAGGATCCCTCTGCCAGCAGCAGGGCTCAGCTCTGGGGGACAGCAGGCACAGTCATGGGCCTGCTCTTGCATAAGGTCACAGCCCTGGGGCATGAACAGCTGCGTTTCTAAGGGCTACAAACAGATCCAGCAGGTAAAATTCCATATTCCCCTCGCAGGACTAGACAGCAACGCCTGCTCGTGGAACGGGGCCTGCCCGTGGTGATTCAGCCCAGAGCATTGGCAGCTCCAGGAAAGGCACAGAAATGTGGAGTTCATTCCCAGGGGAGTGACCCTGCTGCTCTGGGCTGTTGTTTTAATTTGTCCTTTTGTTTCCATGTCATACCAGCTCCTGTTTGTGAGCGTCACCACGTCACACATTGATAAGGGATCTCTGGGAGTGAGATTTCCCCTTGGAAATCTGAACAAAACTCAGCTTTCATGACACCAGCACACAATGGTTCTGGCTAAAGCCAAAGATCAGAAGAGAAACCTTTTGTTTCCAAAACAATCCGGTTTAGAAATGTTTAGGTTCTGTTTCAGGGCAAAAATGCTTTGAGAGAGTCCTTAATGCTCTCCTCCTTTCTCATTAGATAAACAAGGTGAGGTTTCCCTTGGAAAACCATCATGCAGGTGCTGAGCAGTCAGGCAGAGCTGGAATCAGCCCTGGGTGAGACAGAGTGGTCAGAGGAGAGGAGCACAGGGATGAAAATGCAGCTTTAACCCAGGCAGGAGCTTGGCTGACCCTTTTCCTCAGCTCTCAACCTGGCATCTCCCACCTTCTGCCTTTAAAATCAATCATTTGCACTTGAACATCCCCAGCCCAAGCAGCTGGGGCTGGGTGGGAGCTCTGCTGCACATGGGGCTGGTTCAAGCCTGCCAGCAAGCACAGGAGCTCCGGGAATTCCACAATCCCTCGTTGTGCTTGCAGGGAGAGCCGGGAATCACAGAATCACGGAGCAGTTTGGGTTGGAAGGGACCTTAAAGCTCCCCTTGTTCCTCCCCTTGTCACAGACAGGGCCACCTCCCACTATCCCAGCTTGCTCCATGGAAGACTTTGCCTGTGCTGATAGAATAATTCCATTTTATAGGTGGGTCAGACCTGACCTGGCTCATCCTTTGTCTCAGAACTGTTTTAAACTCCACTATTGAGATTTACCTGACTGCCACATAAATCTGCACCACACGGCCCTTTCTGATCACACACAGGTTTATTAGGGACATCAACCACCTCTGCTCCCCAAGGTGTTGGCAGCATCAGCTGGGCCTGAGAGGTGCCAGGACAGCTCGGAAGGGATGAGCTGGAGCTGTCCCAGCCTTGCATCAGCCCCGTTTTGGGCAGCACATCTGGATCTGACACCAGCACAACCTCTGGCTGTCACTTCCTGCAGTCCAAGCCTCTTCCAGGTGCTGGATGCAGGTGCTCAGGGCTGGGTGGGAGAGCAGAGTGTGGCAGGGGAGGCAGTGGGATGTCTGTGCAGCCCCCCAGCAGGCAGTGGTGCTTTCAGGAGGCGCTTTCATGTGGCAGGTGAGTGCTCAGGCCTCAGAGGCTGTGATAAAATTAATTAAAAAAAAAAACCAAAAAGTCCTAAAGGAGCAGCAAAGTCCAGCAGTTCTTCCCAGAGATGCTTTATCCACAGGCAACCCCTTTGAAAATAAACCAAACCCCTAATTCCACGGCTTCCCTGTTTTGATGAATCCCCAAATGCATTAAAGCCCGTGCAGGAGAACATGCCCTGTCCACGCTGAGAGATGCTCTGTATAAACAAAAAGCTCACACACATCTGCTATATACAAAATATTCTGTCCACGCACCGTTCCTTTGGCGTGAAGCTCCCAACACCTCTCCCCTGGCGCTGGGGCAGGAGCTGGCAGCAGATGCTCGTGCCTGAGGCCGCTGGATTTGGGGTGAAAAGCCCCTTTTCCACCAGCCCCACGAGCTATTCCTTCAGCAGCCCCAACTTCTTGAGCGCCTCGCGCCGGTTCTCGTCGGCCGCGGCCTTCGGGGAGATCTTCACGCTCACAGCAGAGCGCGAGGGCCTGGGGAAGCTGGGCAGAGGGTGGGATCTCCTCTTGCTGCTCTTGTCCTGCTCCTCACTCTCCTTCAGGCCACCAAAGTCCTTCCCTGGCCCGAGGGAGGTGGGCCGGGGGCGGCCGCCCCGCAGGAAGCTGGGGGCCAGGCGCTCGATGAAGGACATCTTGCCCAGGGAGCTGCTGCTGCTCCTGCTGTTCTGCTCCTTGCTGCTGCTGATGGAGCTGCCCAGCCCCACCCCGGAGCGCTCCAGGGTGTTGGATTTGAAGGTCATCTGCCGGATCCCCGGCACCGAGCCCTCCCCAGGCTGCCCAGGGACGGGGAGCGGCGTCTCCCTGGGGTGGGGATGGAGCTGGGCGCTGGGCTCCCTCCTGGCCTGGGACAGTCCCAACTTCTCCAGGGCTTCCCGTCGGGCTTTCTCCTTCTCCTTGGGGTCGAGGTGGCCCGAATTCCCCTTTTCAGCAGCGCTGTCCCCGGCAGGGCTGGGCTGAGGGGTGGCTGAGGGTGGAGGTGCTGCTTTCACCTTGTGGTTGTGCTCCGTGGGCAGCGGCACTGAGCTGTTCCTGCTGCTTTTCAGGATGATGTTTGGGGGCAGCTTGCGTGGTTTGGGGGCAGTTGGAGGCCCACGCTTGGCATCGGGGTCCTGAGGGGCCTCTTCCAGCATGGATTTCTCCTGGTGGCCCCACAAAGTCCGGGTCTTGGTCTCCTTGGCCGCCTCCCCCTCGGCGTCTGAGCGAGGGCTGCGTGACCACTCCAGCTCATCCTGGAAGGGCTCTGGAGGCCGGATAATCACGGATTTCATGTGGCTTCCTGAGCTGGCTCGGTCCAGCCCCTCCTTGGGCACCTCCTGCGCTGCTTTACCCGCTGGCACCGTGGGGACCCTTCCTTTGCTGCCAGAAGCTCCGTTGGCTGCAGGGATGTTCCTCGGGGTGCCGGGGCAGCCTGGGCTGGAGGGGGCTGAGATGATTTTCCCACTGTGCTCAGCCTCACCACGCTGCTGGTCCCTGCTCCGAGTGGGAATCCCATTGCCAACATCTGGGAAGAGAGAGAGGGAGCTGGAGGAGGCAGAGATGGTTTTCCCACTCTCCTCAGCCCCACCACGCTGCTGATCCCTGCTCTGAGCATATATATATATATATATATATAATAATAAATAATATATAATATATAATATATATGTAATATATATGTAATGTATAATATATAAAAATACATTATATATAATATATATTATATGACATAATATATATAATATAAAATATAAAATATATGAAATATGAAACAGTATATTATATATTATATTTTCATTAATTCATTTATTATATCATTAATTATATTATTTATAATAGTTATATTATCTATAATAATTATATTAATTATATATTATTTATATATTAAATATTATATATTTATATAAGGAGAGCTCTGCTGCTCTGCCCGGAGCACAGGGAT
>NC_031795.1:4931775-4933042 GCF_001522545.3 Parus major | reverse complement strand
ATATATATATATGAGAGAGGTTTACTTTATACCATATATACATATAAGAGAAAGAGAGGTTTATTTTATACCACAAATATATATATACACACACATATATGTATATATATCCATATATATATACATACACACACAAACATGTATAGATATATATGAGGATTTACCTTATACCACATATATTTATATACACACATATATATATAAAAGGGAGATTTACTTTATATCACATATATATATAAAAAGAGAGATTTACTTTATACTACATATATATAAAAAAAGAGAGGTTTTTTTTATACTACATATATAACTATATAACTTTATATATATAACTTTATGTTAATATTATATTTTTAATATATTATACATTATTTTACTATTTCATATTTTTCTATTTAAAGTCCAGGTAGTTTAGAGAGCCTGTGACAGCTGCTTGGCCAGTGGCTGTTGAATAATGAGTATTTACTGCTCCAGAAAATTAGACAACCTCCATTAAAAATAAGAAACATATATATACTTAAAGCCTTTTTTATAGTACCCTACTCTGTGGGTCAGAAGGTGGATTTTTCTGAACTTGGGAGCTTGGTCTTTTATTTCTTTAAATTAAAGTGTGAGCAGAGGAGTAACAAATCTGTAGCTACAGACACCTGTACTGCTCAGCAATGCTGAATCTTAGAATGATTCAGTAAATAATGAAGGTTTCTGTGCAGGTGATGAACTCTCCTTGCTCTCCCATTTGTACCTGAGCAAGAGTTGGTGAATTTTTGTTGTGTTTTGAGCAGCAGGAGATGTGTTATTGCAATATCAGATATCAAAGTGATTCCTGCAACCTGTCCTGGACAAAATGAAGCGCAGGGCAGGATGGAATGCACATCAGATCAGCGAGCAGGAATTATCCCAGGTGGAGTTGTTTTGCAGAGACACCTTATCCAAATCTTCTCCTGTGCAGTATCACAACCAGTTCTTCCATCCCCATTAGACTCGGAGGGTTTGGTTCTGGTTTGCAACACAGCAAATGGAGAAGCTGCCAGGCCTGGGCTGCTCTCACACATATCAATTATGCTCCGAGTCAGGCAGGATGTAATTAGCCCATCAGTCTCAGAATCGGTGCAGGGAGACAAACAAGCTTTAATGAACTGATAGTGAAGAATTCCACATCTACACCCACGGTCCAAACTCATCTCAACTGGGGAAACTGGAGGAGCTCAGCTCGCTCCAGTGCAGTCACTCACCCAGCTGGTCTGATCCCTGCAGCCCTGGCAGCACAGCA
>NC_031795.1:4925364-4931450 GCF_001522545.3 Parus major | reverse complement strand
ATCCCATCCTGGCCCAGAGCAGCCCCTGCAGCGGCGAGGGCACACGTGGCAGAATGGGAAGGCTGGCAGTGCTCTGGGGCAGGAATTATCTGGTCCTGGTGCTGTCTCAGGGCCTCCAGCTGCCTCCAAAGCACCGATGGAGAGCAGATTGAGAACAGATTTGAGGTGAGATCCCCCCAGAATCCTTCTGCAGCTCAGAGGGGTGAGCTGGGCTGGGCTCCCCGGGGTTACTCACCCGCTGTGAGTGGTTGGAGGCCGTGCTGGCCATGCTGTCACAGCTGCCAGAGTTGCAGCCAGCCATCCCCAGCTCCTTCCTAGGCATAGCACGGGCTGCCCTGGAGGCTGGCACGGGGGAAATATCCCGGCTGGAGCAGGAGAAAGGAGAAGGATTAAGTTGTGAGGTTCCCCCAGGGGTGACTCAAGCACACTGGGAGGGAGGACAGGCAGGCTCTGAAGCTGCTGGATGGAGGAGCTGTGCCCCATCTTAGGCTGCTGGCTCCAGGAGAAGGCACAGCTGGGATTTTAAAAACCATCCTTGAAGTTTTCCCCAAAATAATTGGAAACAGGGTCATCTCTGCACAGCCAACTTGTGTTGGTGGGTCTCTGATCATCTCAGAGGGGTAGATAAGGCACAAGACAAAGCTGTAAGCCCAGCTCAGGCTCAGAGAGGCTCAGAAATCCCAGCCCCGGCTCATGGGAACTGTTTCCTCTGCCACACCCTGTGCCAGCCCTGCAGCTCCAATTTATGAACGTGCTGGCCCGAAATGCTGCTGGTTACTCACATCCTCACTCTGTCAGGGCTTCCTCCTGGCAAGGAGCTGCCTCTGCCACCCTTCCTTGGGGGCCCTGGGGAGGTGTCCCCAGGGAGGTGTCCCCAGGGAGGTGTCCCCAGGGAGGTGTCCCCAGGCCTTTGGGGCACGCCTGGGTGTGTTTGGGGACAGGGCTGGCACAGCTTGTGGGGAGCAGGGCTGTGCCCAGGGGGGTTGGAGCAGCACCCCAAGGTCCCCCCTGCTCACAGCAGCATCCCCCTGATGCTCTTCTGGATGCATCCATCACCAGAGGGACCCCAGTGTGACAAACCCCCTGGGTTTGGGTTTCCAGCAGCGGGGCACAGGGCACAGTTATCCCTGCACAGAGCTCTGCTGAGCACCCACAGGACGTGTCAAACGCAAAACACCAAGCTCCCAAAACCTCCTGGCACCGCCAATTAGTCTCCTCCACGTGCACCAGCCCGTTTTTGGGGAGGGAACTGGGCTGTGGGGGCGAGAGGGAGCAGCAAAACAAACAGCAACACCCCCTCCAAGACACACGGACCCACGCGAGAGGATTTGCTCCTCGGGAGACAGAGGAGCCCTTTGTGCTGGAACCTGCCAGCAGGAACACACTGCTGCTTTTTTTCCTCGTAGCAGGATCAGGGAATTAGATCCAGCGATAAGTGAGCAGAACTGGCTGCTTGTTCAGAGCGTTAGACCCTGAAAGAATTCTTTTATAATTGGAATATGCTGCAAAAATCAGATTTCAACACCCACGCCCTGACAGATCTAATCCTTCCATGCAGGAGGAGTTTAATATTCCAATCTCAGCTTTGCATTATTTACTGCTTAAGTGACGTTGCAGTAAGTGGTGGCTTTGGAACAGCAATTCCCTGGATTCTTTGGATTCAGATCCCTTCACAGCCAGGGATTTGAGCTGTCAGGAAGCAGAGCTGAGCTTGGGGGACTTTAGGCCTCTGCACTGGAACATCCACAACGTGAAATTTAGATTTTTATCAAAACTAGAGATCTAGATTTATAGATTTACATCGACTCCTAAGTTGCTGGAGGTTTGACCACGGTTGTTGTGCTGCTCCCGGCTGTCTCCCTCCTAAATTTCTGACAGCAAAACCCTCCTGGGGAAGTGAAAGCCTTGCTGGAACTTGAGTGTGCAGCTGCTTGGGGCCAGCAGGGAGGCATTTTCTCCATGAGGATCCCCCCCCAACCACCAGACTATTACAGAAATAATTTTCTCTCATTCAAACAGCATTTGCAGGGACCTCAAGCAGCTGCCAAGGCTTTGGCACCCACCGAGCCCCAGCTCACCAGAGGCAAAGTTCAGCCCGAGCCCGCCGGGCGCTGCTGAGGATCTGCACCAAAACAAGAAGTTCCTTTTCCTGCCCATTAATTCTCTGATATGATTACGGCTCCAGCACACTCATCCAGCTCAGGAAAGGGGAAAAAATCAGTGTTGAAACCCCCAGTTTTAATGATTCAGAAGGATTTTAGTTCCTTCTTTGCGGTGAGTAACAGCCACAAGCTAAAAACGCGACCGAGCGTTTGATTTACAAGACACAGTACTGAAAAAGCTGTTTTATAGCTGGCTTTCAGTGGTGTAGCTCTCTTCCCCAACTAAAAACATATTTGGAAGAAGCTATTTTTTATCAAAATCCAAAGGCCAGGTCCCTCAGCTGCTGTGGCCGTTGCCATAACTGTCCTTTAAAAGCCCACGGGGCCATCAAAGAGGTGCTGGGTAGCAATTAATGCTAATTGCTTTAGAAAAGAGGCTACTTTCTTCCAGCCAGCACCACTCCAAGCTCTTCATCCCGGCTTAGAAGAGCTCGGTTTTGCTGTCTGGGGCAGAGCAACCAGACCCCTCCTGCCTGGGAAAGGGCACCAAACACCAGCCAAAGCAAATTCCCCTTCGCAGGCACCGTCCCAGCTCTGAGCAGCCCAGGGGGAAGGATCCCAGCTCAGGGGGAAAGGGGTCAGGGGTAAATCTGAATTTCCTCCTATCTCAGCAGGTAAATGAAGCACCCCAGCAGCTCCTTGAGCTGTTTGCTGGTCTGAGCACTGGTTTTCCCCTGCTTTCCTCCCACCACCAGCACTTTCAAACCACCTCGTCCAGCTTTGCTGGTGAACCCCCCACCACATTTCAGCCTTCCAAAGCAGAGTACCCAGAGCCCCCCAGCCCCTCACCCGCAGCCCATCCAGCAGGAAAAGCACAGAGAGCAAAGAAAAACAGGACCAGAAATTCTTATTAATCTGTTTTGTTGTTTTACCAGCCCGTCCGTCGTTCCGTGCTGCACAATTCCTTGTCCCGGCCGTGCCTATCCCAGGACTTCTTTGCTTTTCTGGGCTAACCAAACACAGCCGGGTTACACATTAACCCTGCTTGCAGATAAGGCTGTGCTGGCCAGGCTCGGCAGGTACGTCCTGACAGGTGATCCCCAGCCCCTCACCTGCAGCCAGGGCGAGTGGAATTCATCCCGCAGCCCTGCGAGGTTCCTTTGCTGCTGCTCCAGGCTGGCTCCCGGCGTGGCTGAGCCCCCAGAACCCGTCCGTGCTGTGCCCCAGAGCGCTGGGTGTGAGCTGGCAGTGCCCGGGAGTGCTCGGTACCACCCAGCTCCTTCACTTCCCTGCTGTCCCCTGCTGTCCTGGGCACGGCTTTGGCTGGATGGCCTTAATCCGACATCCTGTTCTGCAGCATAGCTGACAGCAGAGCACCGAGCTGAGCCCTGACCCCAGCCTTGCACACAATAATTAAAAACCTGGCCCTGGTCTGGGTGTTCTCTCCCAGGAACGCGTCACCCACAGCAGGTTTCTTCTCTCGGCGATGCCAGAGCTGGCTCCTGTTTGGCTCTCAGAACAGCCTGGCCTGGGACAGGTCGCTACTTGCATTTCACCACAGCTTCCCAGAGGCCAGAAGTTTGCTGCCTGCAAAGGAAGGAGGTTGTGAAGACAGGCAGAAAGTGTTTTGGAAGGGAAGTTTCAGCGCGGATTTACAGCATGGGGTGCCCAGGTCTGCGCAGCTCCGAGGTTCCCTCTGCCTGTCCCGACCTGCAGCTGCTTTTGTCCCAGTTGGCACCGATCCCTGGCACCAAAACCCTCTGCAGGCTCCTTCCCGTGCGGGGACTCCTTCCCCAGGCAGCCTGAGGTCTGTTCCTGGAGCTCTGGTGGAAGCTACAGCCCCCCAAGATGCCCACCAGACTCATCTTCACACTGACACCTTTTCAGAAACTCTGCTGGGGCATTTCTCCAGCAGCATCTCCTGCTCGGAGCCCCCGGTGCCACCTCTGCTGCCTCCTCCCCACAGGGACCCAGATGTCCCCACCCTGTGCAGGTGACACCGACCCCCAGCCCGGGCGGTGCTGCAGGGGCAGGCAGAGACCGGCAGAGCCTCCTTCTCCCTCTGATTTTGGGCTGTGTTATTAAAATTGGAGTTTTTCCTGCTGATAAACAATGCTTTGGCCATTCCCCACACACAGCATGGACTTGTACCTGCTTGACAAGGTGCTGCTCACTGCAGATCTACAAACACCCTGCAGGAAATTTCCAGGGCTGACACAGCTGCCGGATTCATTCACGTTTCCACGCTCCAATGGTTATTTTTTTTTCTTTAATTTGTATTTTTAGCAAAAGGCTGCGCTGCCACACAGCTTCCTTGCTCCACAGAACAGGGAAGTGGAAACATCAGCTAATTAAAGCCAGGGGAGGATGGAAGGAGAGCAGATGAGCCAGAAGCTCCCACCGGCAATGCTGAGCCCAGGCAAGTGCTGTTCCAAACGGGAACGTGTGCTGGAGAGCAAATGAACAAACCCCAGGCAGCCCCAGCCCTTCCTGCCCTCCCACGCTGGCCTGCAGCAGGTGAGGGATGGGGATGCAGCACGTTATCCCTGCTCAGAGCTGCTTGTGACAACCAGGGACTGAGGGCAGCAGTTGTGCTGGCTGCCACAGCATGGACAGAGTTTCCAGGTGATGTTGACTCATGAAGTGGGTTTGGTTTGAAATGAATTAATTCAGTTTCATTTTAAGTGGAAGCTTTAGAGCTGTGGGGTTTGTCAAGCTGTGCCCGGTGCTGAGGATGCTGTGAGAGAGGGAGGGAATCAAAGCTGGGTTATTTTGTTATTGCAGTGCCAGCAGGGTGTGAGTGAGCCCCAGCAGCGGGCAGGGGTGTCCTGACACCAGCAGGATCCACCCTGGGCAGCCAAACAGGCAGAGCTGGCTGCCTGCAGCCCTGTGGGGGTCAGGAAAGTGTCACAGCCCATTAGGAGAAACCTCCAGCTCCTCTGAATCAGGAGCCCAGAAAGAACCTGTTCTTTTTCCACATTCCTCTGCCTCCAACAAATACAAATAGCTCCGACCCAAAATAAGGTGTGATTTCACATGGATGGCATGAAGGATATGTGAGGAGTCAAACGATGCAGAGAAAACTTCCCAGTGCCCTGGAAGGACTTTGGCAGCTTCACAGCCCTGCTGAGCCTCACCCTGTTCCTAAACACGAGGGCACGAGTGACTCAGGCCCAGCCCTGAAGGAAAAGCATCCACACGGCGTCACTGATAAGATTCCTGTCAAGGTAAGGACGTTTATTTGAGACACTTGGGCACTTTCCTTCGCCCAAATTGCAGGCACAGCCTGTGTGCTGACAAATCAGTCATGGAAAATAGCACATAGTTAATGGCTCCTGTTGCACAGCACTCATAAAACCTCCCCATGGCCAAGGAGCTCCGTTTATCATCTCTGGTTTACAGAGATACAGAAGGGAGGTGAGCTGAGGGTGAGAAGTGAGCTCTCAAAGCAGATCTCAAGCTCTAATTGTCCCCCAACGTCTTCCTCAAGACTTTAATTAAAAATAATAGACAAGGGCACTGCGATCTTGGACAACCTGATCTTGTTAACTCCTCTCTGTTGTATTCCTGTTTCAGGGAGCTTTTGGTGCTCAGGCAGCTGAAAAGTGATTTCACCCAGTCTGAAGGAATTTTATTTGGAGCAAACCTGACAGCACTTTTAGAGCTGGATGCAAAGTTTGATTTAAAATGCAGCCAGACATTTAATTGCACGGCAGCTGCAATTTTACGAACAGCAAGCTGACAACTTTTAGTTCCTCTTCTAGAGAGTTTCCTTGGCAGGGAGGGGCTCCCAGGGCTGGCCCATGGGTGGGTTCTGCAGTGAAATCAGCCAAACACAGATGATTCAGCACTCGTGTGTCAGTCTGATTTCTCAGAAACTCCCCCAGCTCCAGGCAGGCAGCAGAGAGCTGCTGCTCTCTCCTCGTTCAGCCCCAAAGGGCAAACACAGCCCTGCGGGGTCACAGAGGTTTCAGTCTCACTGGG
>NC_031795.1:4916522-4924903 GCF_001522545.3 Parus major | reverse complement strand
ACATTCTCCAGGTCTCCAGAACAGGATGCCTACATGAGGATGTCCCCAAAGTGTCACAACAGCCCCCGCTGTGCCTGTGCTCAGGGAAAGGTGCTGATCTGAGATGTGCCATGGAACAAGATGTTCCTTTGCTCAGTGCTCTCCCCAGAAACTGCTCTTTTGACAGGAGTTTATTCAGAACTTTGGAATTAGGTTTGTCCTTCAGAAATTCCAGTTATTCCTGATTTTCTCCCCAGACTGCTCTTTCAGTTTATCTCATCCATGGAGTAGATCTGTGTAATACTGGACACAAATATTTGTGACGTCTACTTAATAATTTATATATTTCAATGCATAAAAGATTCTGGAGGGATGCAAAACTCTCTTTACAGTTGAGTTCTGATACCTCAGGTATCATTATTTCACAGAATCCCAGAGTGGTTTGGCTTGGAAAGGACCTTGAAGCTCATCCCATCCCATTCTGATATTCAGAGTTCATCCCACCACTACAAGGATGCCATTTCTGGGCTAATTCTGACTGTGTCATTAAGGGCAGGAAAATCCTAGTTTAAAAGTACTAAAAAACACCCTAATAATATTTTTTAAAAAGAAAAGGAGCTGTGTTTTAAATCTATCCAGACTTTACATTTTAAATAATGGAGATTTTTTTGTTTGGGAAAGTTTAGGAGAGTAAGGAGAAATTTTCATTGCAGTCAGTACCAAGAACTTGTTCTTTGCCAACAATATCAACTTTTACAACCATGAATTACAGGTATTTATTTATTTTTTTTTAACCAAAGAGATTTTATTTTCTAGGCAATAAAAGAAAACATCCAAGCAGTGATAGTGACACATCTCCCTCCAACAGAACTGATTCTCTCTCAGCAGATTCCCAATGCAAACATGATCTAGCAAAGCTCAACACTCTGGATTAAATAAAGCTCATTTTTCAAATACTGCAACTGAGAAATACCAGAAAGAGAAAAAAAAAAAAGGAAAAAAAAAATGTTTTACACACTTTGAGAAATCCATCCAGGACACAAAGCTAAAATCTAAGGGTTGCTCCCCAAAGTCAAGGCAGACAATAAATATGGATCTTCCACTTGTGTTTCAAAGACACCTCGTGCACCTCTCTGAGGTAGGTATTGTGTCCATGTGACAGATGGCAAAGGGGGAGGATCAGCTCCTTGTCCCAGGCACATCCCTGCACCCCTGGGGCTTGCCAGTCTCTTGGTCTCCTTCCTAGCCAGTATTTCAGCTCAAGTAGTTATAACACAGTGTCATCTTCAAGTTCCTTTGAACTGTCAGCTACTTCTGGAGGTTTTTTAAGCATCAGCTTCTACAGGGCTGGGTTTAATGTTGGGTTTTGGGGAGTTTTTATCTTCATTTCCTAATGACAGGCTAAAAGCAGAGTGGGGTTTAACACTGGAAGCTAAGTGGCTTTCTGTAGGGAACTCCCAACAGTGCTAATGTGTGTTTTAATACTGAATTAAAAACAAACCTGGTCCATAGTGCTCTGGGTGATTCTGGGCTGTTTAATTATTCATGCCTCGATTCAGCAAAGCACTAATGTCATTATGTTCTTTCTTCAGTAAAACCCTCCTGTATTTCAAGATCCAACTGGGAGCCTCTGCTGAGAACTTGAAATAGGATTTTTGCAGGAAAGGTGATGTTGCTGCACCAGTTTGGTCAGGTGCTTGAGGGAACAGAGGCCTTTCAAACTGGGTTTAAGGTTCCACGTGGAAAGTGGGTTTATTTCTGCCTCAGTCCGAGGATGCACGTTCTTGTTCCCCAGTCTAAAAGTGCGAGGAAGGCCACTCAAAACAGTAACAAGAATGGCAGGCAAAGAATATTTAAATATTCAAAAAACAAGGATGTGTTGCAGGCATTTTTTTTTTAAAAAAAACTAAACATAAATCCCCTTCAGTAATATGCACCTTTACAGCACCTTTTAAAAATCCTCAAAAGCACTTGCTGTTAAGCTTCACAACCCCACTGTGAGGTAAGATATTCCAATTAAACCAATTTCACCTTCCCTGATTCTCAACAGTCCAAGGAGTGGGGTATTTTTCCCAGCTTATTTTGTTCTGAATACTCAGCTGCACCCTTCATTATCACAATGAAAGTCTCACTACTCCACAGTCAGTGGTGACAAAACAAACACATTAAGGCAGAAAGCAGATGGAATTTCAAGCCTCCCTTCTGGCTCTGGCCTTCAGAGGGCAAAACTTTTTACCAGAGAAGAGTGAGAACTCAACCTTAAAGTGCTCATTTACAGTATTTGGAAACTGGAACAGCTTAGTAACACCATGGCCGTGATTGGCTCTGCTCAAGTAAAATATTCAATGTATTTAACAGATGCAAATTAAGTCACTTCCCTAACTACTCACTTCCCTCTTGCAGGAATTTCCAATGCTATTATGAAGAAGAATCCCAAGTATTCCAGGAAACATGCTTATGCTCTGATGCAGTGTAAACACCAGGGGTTGAGAGTTATTTTTCAAGCAACTAAAAACTACCTACGGAGGATTAGTAAGTTTTATTCAACACTTATCCATCTACTCATTAATTTAAAGGCTACCTTAAAGCTTAGAGGCCATTGCCTTCCCTAAAGTTCTCTGCACACAAACTACACAGTCTATTCCTGAAGGTATAGGGCAGCTCAGAGATCCTCTTTCCACTACAAACTCTATTTTGATATTGTACTTGCTATTTCCATTACAAATCACGCACCACACGAGCAGTGTCCCCTCTGAGAGCTGCTCGTATGAGCAGAGCCCAATTCTCAGTGTAAGCAATGCTGATACGTGTGTTTCCCAAAGCCTTGGATTACCTGAATTACCCTGAGAACGTACATTCAGCACCTCAGAGGTGGATTTTACACCGGTGTTGGACAAGCCTGGCTGCTCACATCACACACACACACGGAAAGTGATGAAATCGAAGTGTGGCTGCCACTGTCCAGCTCCTGCCCAAGTGCCATCCCTCAGCATCCCTATTCCCAATCCCCTATTCCCAAACCTGTGCGTTGGCCACCATTAAGTTAATTCGCTTTTCAAGCTCTGTGAACGGAATTTTATGATTACAAACAGCTTATCTGGGGACTCCAGAATTTGATTCCGGAGCGGTGAGGTAGTCGATGGCACCCTCCTCAAGCTGAGCTCACACCTCCCCGAAGTTGGTGTGTCCAGTTTCCTTGGCGTGCTCCCTGGCCTCCAGCTGCCCCGTCAGTCCCTTCTGGCACACCATGCAGCGCAGGGCAAAGCGATTCACATCCGTGAACTGCCTCTTCCTCCGAGCCTCGTCCGCCAGCTCCAGCGCCTGCGCCAGCACCACGTCATCGCTGCTGGGGAAAATGGTCTGGGGGGGAATGTCCGAGCCGGGCACGCGGCGCTCCAGGGGGTCGTAGTGGATCCCGTCGTAGATCAGCAGCACGCGCTTGCTGTAGCCCGCGTCCTCCCCGAAGCGGTCGATGCGCACGGTCTGCGTGTCCACCACGCAGATCTCGCACTGGTAGAACTTGGACAGGATGGACACCTCGATGGCTCCTCCCCAGGTCTCCTCCCTGCGGATCCAGTCACAGTATTCCCTGTTGGTTTTGCCCAGCACGGCCTCGCAGTAGGACTCGGGGTCGCTGGCCACGATCTGGGCGATGAGGTTGCGCATCTCGGGGGCGCAGCCGGGGTCGTACACGCCGCCCTCCACCACGTAGGACACGCTGGTGAACAGGCAGGAATTGTCTGCTGGCACCACCCTCCTGGCCAGCACGGGCACGGCTTCCCTGACGGGGTGAGACATCGCTTTCTTGGCGACCACGGGAGAGTCGGGCTCCGGTTTGGATGTGTCCTCTTCCACTATCAGAGTGTCA
The DNA here is from genome assembly GCF_001522545.3 of Parus major. Taxonomy (NCBI): domain Eukaryota; kingdom Metazoa; phylum Chordata; class Aves; order Passeriformes; family Paridae; genus Parus; species Parus major. Next base: position 4,921,056 of record NC_031795.1, on the reverse strand, counting down.
CCTGCCAGACAGGAGGAGGGACATAAAGGGGGGGCTTCAAGCTGCTGCTGCTCCTCAAGCACAACAACACGGCTGTGCTGTCATTGCTGAGGATCACAGAAGAGCCATGGAATCATGGAATGGTCTTAAACAGCACCCGGTCCCACCCCTGCCAAGGGCAGAGACACCTTCCCTGGTTGCTCCAAGCCGCGTCCAACCCGGGCTCGGACACCCCGCCCGTTCCCCCCGCTCGGGATCCCGCTGGGAAACAGCCTGAGCCAACAGCCGCTGGCACCTCAACGGTCCCCGCGGGACTCACCTGGCGCGGCCGCTCCCTGTCCCCTCCGGACCCGCTCCCCGTCCCCTCCGGACCCCCGGGACGCGGCCAAAGCAGCAGCGGCGCTCGCAGCGAGCAGGAAGCGCAGCCGAGCCGGGAGCTGCCGCCTCCCCCGGGAGCAGGAACCGGCCCGACCGCCGGCTGATGAGGGGCGTGTGTGCCACGGCCTCTTTAATTAACGTAATTGCAGCTGGCGGGGCGGCAGAGCCCGCAAAGCGCCGCCCCCCGCCCTGCTGCCCCCGGGGCCCTCACCCGAGTGGATGCCGAGCTCGCCGAGCCGCCGCTCGCCGTCGCTGAGGTCGAGGCTGCGCGGCGGGAAGCCGTGCAGGAGGCGCTGCGCGGGCGCGGGCACTCCGGTGAGCGCGGCCAGCGCGGCCTGCATGTCGCGGAGGCGGGAGTGCGGCGACAGCCCCGGCAGCGCGTGCGAGCCGCTGCGGGCCTTGCAGCGCAGCCGCAGCATCCTCGGGGCCGCCGCCGCACCGGCCGCCGCCGCTTCCGCTTCCGGCCCGCGCCCGCCCCGCTCTCGCGAGAACACGCGGCGCCCCACCCCCCAGCGGGCGGCCAATCAGAGCGCGAGTGGGGCGGGGCGGAGAGCGCTCGTCGCCCATTCATTTGCATAGCGCGCGGCTCATTTGCATAGAGCCGGGCACCGTGCCCCTGTCATTGGTACAACACGCCGGGAGGCTGATTTGCATAAAGGCGGTGACACCGCCCATTTAATTTGTATTAGTTTAATATGCAACCAGACACCGCCTGCTATCTCATTTGCATAAAGCGAGGTGCTGCCCCTCCCTTCCCCGATGATTACCTCCCATTTGATTTGCGTAGCCCGCCTGAATTTGCATAGGGGCGCGAGCTCCGCTTCCCTTTTATCACCGTCCATCTGATTTGCATGGCGCGCGTGCTCCGGTTCCCCTCTCGCCCCGCCCATTGCCCTCCCGGTCTCATTTGCATACAGCGCGCGGCTCCCCTCTCTCTCCCGGTCTCATTTGCATACAGCGCGCGGCTCCCCCCACTCCCCGGTCTCATTTGCATACAGCGCGCGGCTCCCCCCACTCCCCGGTCTCATTTGCATACAGCGCACGGCTCCCCCCACCCCCGGTCTCATTTGCATACAGCGCACGCCCCCGCGCGCGTGACGCGGGCCCGCTCTCCCGCCCCTTTTCCCGCGTGTGCCGTGCCCGGTTTCCGTCCCCGCTCCGCCGGGTGCGAGCTTCGCCGCTCATTTGCATGCGATTTGCATGCGGCGGGGCGCGGAGCGGCGGCGCGGAGCCATGTCGGGGGCGCCGCGGGGCAGGGCCGGCGAGAAGCAGTGCTGTGAGTAGCCCCGGGCCCGGGGGGTGCTGCGGGGGAGGATGCGCGTTCCTTAAAGAAATGAAATCAATTGCGGGAGGGGGATGAGCGCTTGCCCCGAGCCTCGCTCCGTCCCGCGGGGGACCCTGCTCTGTCCCCCCTGTCCCCTCCCTGTCCCGCTCCCCCACAACCTCCCGGCTGCTGCATCCATCCCCATCCCCTGCTTTTCCCCCCAAATCCGCCTCTCCACGGGCGTTTTCGGAGCTCGCTCGGGCTGTTCGCTGAGAGAACGTGACCGTTTTGTTAAAAACATCTTTGGTTCGCCCTTGACGGCTCCTGCCCGGGCGGAAAATGCTTTTAACGCTAAAAGCCCCATTAGGCGGTGGTGCTGCCGCTCCGGCTCATTAGCGAGCAGCCTGGAGACCACGGAGTGGTCACAGCAGCTCATGACAGCGGGGACACACCGCCAGCCCGTCCTGGGATGCACGGAGATGCTTTATCCACCGGGAGATGGGCTGTGACGCCGGGCTGGGTCTCACTTTATGCTCTGCAGCTCCGATCATGCTGTTTTGGGGTGGTTTTGGGGTTGTTTTGTTGGGGTTTTTTTGCAGCATGGGCTTCCTACATGACCAACTCGCCGACGCTGATCGTGATGATCGGGCTGCCTGCGCGGGGCAAGACCTACATGTCCAAAAAGCTCACCCGCTACCTCAACTGGATCGGGGTGCCCACCAAAGGTGGGGGGGTGTGGGGAGATCCCTGCCCTGTGCCGGGCCACCTGCCACTGAAATGCCCTCTCACTCTCCTCTCTTGTGTGTGAAGTGTTTAATTTAGGGGTGTATAGACGCGAGGCCGTGAAGTCCTACAAGTCCTATGACTTCTTCAGGCACGACAACAAAGAGGCCATGGAAATCCGCAAGTGAGTCCCTGTCAGGGGCTGGATCGGCCCTGGAGGGCTGGGGGCACTGAAGGCTCGGCAGGCTGTGTGTCTGAGGAGCACAAAGTAACCCTGAGTGCCTGTGGAAGGAGGAAGGAACAGCACAGCCTGTGCAGGAATCCTGCCAGGGATGGGTGTGGGAGTCTGGGGCTGGCACAGAGCTCAGGGGCTGAGAGGGTCAGGTCGCAGATGGAGGTACCCCAAAGTCTCTGGGGCTCTTAGAACAGTGATACAGGGCTGGGAGGGAGGTGTTTGCCTTCTGCTGGCTCAGCTTTGCTGTGGGAAAGCTTTCCATCAGCTGTGACCATCCCTATTTCTGTCCTGCAGACGCTGTGCCCTGGTGGCTCTGGAAGATGTGAAGTCTTATCTCTTGGAGGAGTGTGGGCAAATCGCTGTAAGATCCTCTGCACTAAAAATAGTTTTACATCGGGGCAGTTCAAAGCTGCCTTGGAGCGTTGCTTTGGGGCTGGGGTTTAAAAGTCTTAAGATAAACTTGCTCAGTGCTCCTTCCTCATTTTCTTCCAGGTGTTTGATGCGACCAACACGACTCGGGAGCGACGGGACCTGATCTTAAATTTTGCTAAGGAAAATGCTTTCAAGGTAATGCTTTAATTATGTGTTTAATTAGCAGTCGCTACACCGAGGGGTGTTGTGGCTCCCCAGCACAGGAGCTCTCAAGTTTAGGCTCTGAAATGTGTTTCCTTCCAGGTGTTTTTCGTGGAGTCTGTCTGTGATGATCCAGAGGTCATCGCTGCCAATATCCTGGTGCGTGCTGCCCTTCCCAGGGAATTCGGGGAGCTCGTGGGGATCTCTGCAAGTGCCTCCCTCTCACGTTTCACCTGCAGAATGAGCAGCTGGGATTTGCAGGTTTATTAAAAGCCAGAGATGCTGTTATGTGAGACTCTGGAAATCAAATGGAGCCGGGCAATGAGTGACCTTGAAGCGCTGTCCTGGCGAAGGAGGGAGGGCAGAGCTGGGAGCCAGCGGTGTCTGTCAGGGCCAAGCACTTCAGTGCCTTGAGAGTCTTTGTTTCCTGGCCAGAAGCCGGTTTTTCCTCAGGGCAGCGTTAAACAAAGTGTTAAACAAAGTGGGGAATAATGTTATTCATCGTTGCTTTTGTTCCTTCTTGAGTTTGCCTAAGCCATGTCTGTTGGGCAGGAGGTGAAAGTTTCCAGCCCCGACTACCCAGAGAGGCACCGGGAGAACGTGATGGACGATTTCCTGAAGAGGATCGAGTGCTACAAGGTCACCTACGAGCCTCTGGACCCGGATGCTGATGACAAGTAAGCAGATCCCTGAGGTGCTGTGTGTCCTTGGGCACAGGAGCTGCTTTGCACTGCCAGCACCTCTGCCCTGCCCAGCTGTGACAGGTGAATCACATCCCAGGTGACATCTGAAGGGGTTTTTCTCTCTGTGTGCTGCAGAATGGTTTGGGTTGGAAGGGATCTCTAAGAGCCATGGGCAGGGACATCTTCCACTATCCCAGGCTGCTCCAAGCCCTGTCCAAGCTGGACACTTCCAGGGCTCCAGGGGCAGTGACCTTGTGCCAGGGCCTGCCCCCTCTCCCAGGGAAGGATTTTTAAGCAGAGCAGTTCAGAGCCTGTCCTGCCTTCCCTAGAGGAGGAGTAGCTGGGTGACACCCGCAGCTGCTCGTTTTTAAACCAGCCCTGTGGGTTTTCTTGTTTTATGTCGATTGCAGAGATCTTTCCTTCATTAAAGTGATCAACGTGGGCCAGCGGTTCCTGGTCAACCGAGTCCAGGATTACATCCAGAGTAAAATCGTCTATTACCTGATGAACATCCACGTCCAGCCACGCACCATCTACCTGTGCCGGCACGGGGAGAGCGAGTACAACCTCCTGGGCAAGATTGGAGGGGACTCTGGTCTGTCAGCCCGAGGGAAACAGGTACTGCCTGGGCCTGGGGGCTGGGGGTGATGCCCTGGGAGCTGTGCCCTGGGGGCTGGGGGTGATGCCCTGGGGGCTGGG
>NC_031795.1:4914021-4916240 GCF_001522545.3 Parus major | reverse complement strand
CTGGGGGCTGGGGGCTGTGCCCTGGGGGCTGGGGGTGATTCCCTGGAGTGGCTGCCTGGAACAGAGGCTGGACAAGATGAAAAGAATAAGGGTTGGCATTTATTAAAAGCCTTCTGTAGATACCCCTTGGGCAGTCAGAAGCCTCCCAGAGGCTACACCCATGATGGACAATGGTCATGAGTTCTTCAGACTGAAATAAGTTTGGTTCATTTGCATATCAGGGCTTAATTCTCCAATTCCAGCTTCAGGTAATGAAGGTATGTTCCCCCAGTTTGCTACCCCCAGCTCACTTTTGTTTTCACTATTTGGGGCCTGAAGCTGCAGGGTTTCTTTGGGTTCCAGGCCCAGAGGGATCATTTTGTCTGACCCAAATGTGGAGACAGTAGTTAACTCTTTATTTGGAGTTCAGAGTTAGGCACTAATGGAGTACAGGATTTGAAAACTGTAAAGGCTAAAATCTGAATTCTCACCACTGCAGCCCCCAGTGATGCTCTGAGCAGCTGCAGCTTCCCCTGCCCCTTGATGCCTCAGGGTTTCAGCTTTTATATTTTCCATCTGTTTGCAATCCTGCAGTTCTTTCATGTAGAACTCTGAAGTCCACACACAGTGTCAGCTGCTGCTTTCCCATTTTGATCAGACAAAATTCCTCTCCAGGCCTGGGGATCAAGGACACCTCTCTGCCTCAGGCCCTGAGAGATGGAAACAAAAGTGAGGTGGGGGGAGCAAACCTGGGGTAAATGACTTCATTACCTGAAGCTGGAATTGGAAAATTAACCCCCAATATGTAAATGGACCAGACTTATAAAAGTGTGGAAACCTGTGACCCCGTGGTCCATTTTTGTGTGCAGCCCCTGGGAGAGGCTTTGCCTGCCCAAAATGTACCTGGAGGCCCCTCAATCAATAGAACTGCCATTTATTCTCTTCATTTTGCCTGGCCTCTGTTTTTAGGGAGCCCAACAAGGCATCACCCTCCTAACCTGGAGCTTTTCCCCCCAGTTTTCCCAGGCACTGAAGAAGTTCCTGGAGGAGCAGGAGATCGTGGACCTGAAGGTGTGGACGAGCCAGCTGAAGAGGACAATCCAGACAGCCGAGTCCCTGGGGGTGCTCTACGAGCAGTGGAAGATCCTCAACGAGATCGATGCTGTGAGTGAGAGGCTGCTTAAAATCAGCTTTTCTAGGTGGGAAATAATGTTTAAAGCCAGATTAATGCCCATAAAGCCAGGTGTTTTCTGTTGATTTGTAGCCATGTTTTTGTATCATGGATCTCAGCCATCCAGGATGAGCTTTGGGGTGGTTTGGTGCAGGGCTGAGGGTGTTCAGAGCTGCCAGGTGCTGCTGGGGACATTCCAGCTGGTGTGGAGGAGGAAAATAACACCGAGCATCCCAGACATCTGTCACACCCTCCTGGCTGGGCAAAGGTCGCTGCTCCCGCACTTTCTCTCAGGAAATTGCAGGGTGGTTGCTGAGGAAGCGAGGGCTCATTTTTCATCCCTTGCAAACCCCAGGGATGTCACCCTTATTTTTGGTTTTGGGATAAAACCAAAGCCCAGCCTCTTCAAACCACCCTGGAGCCCACACTGGGGGCAGGGCTGGGTCAGATGCAGCACCTCAAATTTCCATGCCATAAAGGGATCCCTGATCTCAGCCTCTGCTTTTCCTTCCCTCTCTCTGATGAAATGAGTTTTTCATCTCTCTGATGAAATGAGTTTTTCATCTCTCTGATGAAATGAGGTTTGTGGTGACCGGTTTTTCCTTCCCTCAGGGGGTCTGTGAAGAAATGACCTATGCAGAAATCGAAGCCAAGTACCCAGAGGAGTTTGCCATGAGGGATCAGGAGAAATATCTTTATCGTTATCCTGGAGGGGAGGTGAGGACCCTAAAACAACAATACACATTGCAGTCAACAAATGTGTGGGATTAGAGTTAAAACTGACTTATTTTAAGTTATTCTTTAATTCTAAGTTATTTAATGAGTTAGTTATTTTTAATTCAAGATATTCTTTAAGTTATTTAATGAGTTAGTTATTTTTAATTCAAGATATTCTTTAAGTTATTTAATGAGTTAGTTATTTTTAATTCAAGGTATTCTTTAAGTTATTTAATGAGTTAGTTATTTTTAATTCAAGATATTCTTTAAGTTATTTAATGAGTTAGTTATTTTTAATTCAAGATATTCTTTAATTTTAAGTTATTTAATGAGTTAGTTATTTTTAATTCAA
>NC_031795.1:4906079-4913533 GCF_001522545.3 Parus major | reverse complement strand
AATGGAGAACATTAGGATCCCAATTCTCTTTTGGGGGAAATGTTTCTTGATTTCCCTCACTGGGGTGTGCAGATCCAATTTAAATCCATAAATTTGGATGCTGCCCTCAGACACCGAGGGGGTTCTGCATCCCAGGCCTGAATTGTCACTGAGAAACCATCTGGGAAATAAAATTATCGTGGGTGTGGCCTGGAGTCATTTCTGAGTTTACTTCACAGCCTGTTTCAATGAATCACTCACTATTTTATTTGGGTTTTTTCCTGGCTGCACTCAATGGGTTACCAATAATCTGAGCCCTCCCACGGCCTGAAGGTTCTGACACCGAATTTCACTTTCTGCTTTGGCTTTTTTTGGGTTTTGTCTCCCACTATTTTTACCACATCACCCATAACCTCCTCATCTTGCTGCTTGAAGCGCTATTTCCCTGAATGTGACGCTGTTAATTGCCACCTCTGCTTTACCCCCTGTGTTTACACAACCCCTTGACCAATTCCTGTTTGGTTTTCCAGTCCTACCAGGACCTGGTGCAGCGCCTGGAGCCGGTAATTATGGAGCTGGAAAGGCAAGGCAACGTCCTGGTTATCTCCCACCAGGCAGTTATGAGGTGCCTCCTGGCTTATTTTCTTGACAAGAGTGCAGGTACAAAAATAAAGGGATGATGCTTGGGCTGGTTCCCTGCTTCCTCTTTTTGGGAGGGTGGTTTGGAATGTCTGCGTGGATTTTATATTTTTATATTTTTTTAACTAGGGAAGAGCTGTTTAAAAAAGGAGGAAAGGAAATGTTTCAGTGGTGCTTTAACCCTTGCACTGCAGCAGGGGCAAGGAGCTCCCCTGGGGATGTGCTGCTGGTTTTTCTGCCCAGATGTTGTTTCTGGAGCTGTTTTCAGCTTGCAGAATGTGTAGGGGATCGGTTTTTAACGTAAAGAAAAAGTTTTCTGCTGAATTAAAGAGCCTCAGCAGCCTGGCAGGACTGCTCCATCCCAGGGAAATTTGAAAATCGTGCTGATTCCTTGCACAGCACACACACCTGGAAGGTTCCAGTGTGCTGCAAGCTCCAGTGAGCGGCACTAGAGCTTCATAAAACTTTTAATGAAGTTAATAAACCTCGAAAGAGCTTTATAAGTTTTTAAATACAGCTGTGAATAAATCTCCTGTGGGCCCATGGCAGCTGTTGCTGAGGTGCTTTCCCAGCCTTGTGCCACAGGTTTCCTCTGGCTGGCCCTGTGCACTGGAAATTATGGAATTATGGAATTGTTTGGGTTGGAAAAGCCCTTTTAGAGGGTTGAATCCAACCCTTAACCCAGCAGTGCCAGGTGTTGGAGAGCCCTGAGCCAGATCAGGCTCCACTCTCATTTCCATCTCCTGTATTTGGGGTTTCTGGGTCTCACTGCTGACTCAAGGTCTGGCTGCTTTTATTCCCAGCACAATTCCCATTCAATCCCAGAATGGTTTGGGTTGAAGGGACCCTTCAAAGGGTTTGGTCCAGGCCCCCTGTGATGGGCAGGGACATCCCTGCAGGGGAGGGGACAGGAGGGGGGCTGTGACATCCCAGGTGACCCCACAACACCTTTCTCTGCCCTAGATGAGCTGCCCTACCTGCGCTGCCCCCTCCACACCATTCTCAAGCTCACACCTGTTGCCTATGGTAAATAACTGCTTTATTTCAATTTTTCATTTGGATTCCTGTCCTGGTTTGTGTGTGGGGATGTTGTGGGCTGGTTTGTGTCCAGGTGTGGCAGCACCTGGCCATGCTCTGGGAGGTTTTGGTAATACACAATTAGGTTATTTCCTGCTCAACATACAAAATGTTCCCACAGAAGAGGTTTCTGGAGGGTTGGGGGTGTTGGATGAGCAGATGAGGAGGTGCAGGGTCTTCTCTCCTGGCCTCTCTTTTAAACAATTGGATTTTCCCTGTGGGTGGGGAAGGCTGTGCCTGCAAACTTGGGGTTCAGTCAGTTAAAATTTGCTTTTCTGTGCAGCCCAAATAATGCAGGGCTGTGCTCTCACATGTAAAATCCACCAAATGAAGTGTAAACTTCTGTTTGTGGGGTGAACTGTGGATTTATGAGCTGCATTATTTTTTATAAATAAGAAATTTATTCCTGTTTGCTTTCCCTGCTGTTTTTTTTTTTAATAAATTACTGATACAAACTTCTCTTTCTCTTGGGTGAAGGCTGCAAAGTGGAGACAATTACCCTGAATGTGGAAGCAGTCAACACCCACAGGGACAAACCCTCCCTCAACTCAGTAAGTTTTGGCTCCACCTTTCCCAAAATAAATCACAAAACCCTCTTGAACACTTGCTAGACCTTCCTGGTGCCTTTCAGTGAGGAGAAGGATTCTCTTCAGGAGTAACCCCCAAAAGCAGAATTTATTGGATTGTGCATTGGTGCTGCCCAGGCCATGGGGGATATTTTTCTGTTGTGGGGAGCAGAATGGGAAAATTTAGGGCAAAGATTTTAAACTCCAGGTCTCATTCTCAGTTTTCAGTTCTCAATCTGTTGCTGATGGTTATTGGTAATTCCAAAAGGACTTGGCAAAGGGGTTAAAGTGGATTTTTCTCTTTGTCTTGATGGGTTTTCTCGTTCTGAAATCCTCTCTGCCATTATTTAAATGACTGTTGACCATGCACCTTGTAACCACATCCCAAACCTGGGGGAGTTGCTGATCTTTGAGGTCCTTGGTTTTGCAAACCCTGTTTTCCAAAGGGACTGTCAGGGAAAAGCTCAGTGATTGCCACTAATTAATTCCCCCAATTAGGGAGCACAAAGCAGCTCTGCTCTGGGAGCTCACAGGAAGTCTGAATGCATCTGATTTTGGGTGGTTTTTGGTAGATTTAGGCTTTTTGTTGGATTTTATGAAGGGCTCTTGGGTCTGGTTATTCTGTTGTGACGAGGGACTGGGGAGAGCAGGACCTGCAGCTGTGGCTGGAGGGTTTGTGGAGCTGCCAGATGCCAAACCGAGGATGTTGGGCATGATTTGTGTGGATCCTCGTGGTTTCCAGCATGTCCCTGCTCACAGCAAAGGATTTGGTGATTTTTAATTGGATTAGGTGATGTTTAAAGGTCCTTCCAACCCAAACCACTCTGGGATTTATCACTTTTCCAACTTCTCTGCTGTCCCTGCATGGAAATCATTGCTGCCCACCTGGAGGCTGTTTCTGTTCTTTGCTTTGCTTGGGTAACACAGCTGCTCTGGGGCAGAAGAAGGAGGGAGATTTTTCTACTTGCTTATTTCTTTTTCTCCTTAAATTGATTGTGCAGAGAGGAAAAAAAATAAATAAAAATTAAAATAAAAACCAACCAAACCAAAACAGAGCCACCCAAGAAAAACCAAAGTCCCAAAGGGAAGTAAAACTGCTGAAAAATCACTTTCCAGTTGTCTCCACGATGGATTTAGTTGTTTCCCACGCCGGGGAAGGCGCAGCCCCATGCGGGGTCACCGGGAGATTCAGGGTGGGGTGCTGGAGGTGTGTGACGTGCCTTTAAACTCTGGTTCCCCCTTTTCATTCCTGGTGATTCCCTCTGTGTGGGATCAGCACGACCTCCCCAGCAGGCAGAGCCCTGTGAGGATGAGGAGGAACAGCTTTACCCCGCGGGCCAGCGCCGACACCGTAAAGCGCCCGCGGCACCACAGCCTGGGCAGCAAACCCCTCCATCTGCTGGGGCCTCTGCCATCCCTGGAAGCTCGAGGGCCTTTCCCATCCCTGGAAGCTCGAGAAGGGGCTGAGCAGCCACAGCTGGAAGTCACTGTCCAGGTGGTACCTCCCCTCTGCTCCCCCTCCCCACCATCATCACCCGTGGTCCTCTCTGAGATCCAGACCCTTCCCAGCATCTCCAGCAGGGTCTGTGTTTCTGCATGGAAATCACCCAGCCTGGACTGGATTAAGGGAAAACAAACAGCTGGAAAAAACCCTCAAAACCAACCCCAAAACATAAAAATCCCACCCCCAATTCCAATTGGAATTCTGGTGCCAGTCTTTCAGTGTCAGGCAGGTTTCCATCAGGGGGGTTCATTCTGGGTAGGATTTTGCTTCTGGGCTAAAACCTGATTGGAAAAGTAAGAAATGCCCTCTTTGTCCCAGTTTTTACTGCAGCCAAGTGATGTCCCTGCCTTCTGTCACCTCCTGCTGCAACACAAACCTGGCCTGGGCTGACAGGAAATTCTGGGGCTGCTTCACTCCTCCCCTCATTTGCTTTGCTGCTTTTCCTATTTCAATCTCCTTTAAAATGCACTGAGAGCCCTGCTGTGCTTCTCTGTTTCCTTTGCAGCCTCCAGAGGGAAATGCTTGCCTCTGAGTGCCACTGCAAGCAGCTTGGGTGTGCTCTCTGTGGGGTTAGTAAGTCGGATTTCTCTTGATTTGTGTTGCATGGAAAGCACTCTGGGCTCCACAAACCCACGGAGCAGCAGGAATCTTGTGCTGGATAAAACCTGAGATTATGGGGGAGCTCAGAGGGGGATCCAACTGGCTTTACTGGTGCTTGTGCTTGTGCTGGCTGCTGCAAATTGTGTTTGAAGGCCAGTTTGCTCCATCCCTGGGTCAGGACATGGGATGGAGCTGAGCAGGGCTCTCCCCTGGGCCCGAGGTGTGGAGATGTTGCTGCTCTTGGGGATTTTGCAGGAGTCACCGGATCATGGATATATCTTTGACTTTCACTGTCTGAGTGTGTTCCTGGTGTCTGCTGGGCCCTGAGCGAGGCAGAGGGAGGAGTTTTATCAAAGCTCTAAGTATTTGTTGTGGTTAATGCACAGGATGGTCGTTGTGATGGTTCCTGGGTGGTTCTGGAAGTGCAGCTGCCCGTGGAGAAGGGTAAATAAAAGTGAGCAGCCCTGAGTGACCACCCTGCCTCTCTTCTCCACCCCTGTCAGCTGGTGTGGGCTCAGGCTGCGATGGGAACACCCTTCAGGAGGGCTGGCAGGAGGCTGGAAGGTGATGTGAAGAGTGAAACAGGTTTTTGTGTGCTCGGATGGAAGGGATGAAGTAAATCCTCAGGTGGTTCCTGCCACGGGCAGCGATTCCATGGAGCTGCATTCACCTCCCCGTGTGCTGAGCTGAGCTGTCTCCTGCTTTACCCTCTCCTGCCCTCCTTGCTGTGAGCTCTCCTGTTTCTCTTTTCCCTGCAGAAGATGGCCACTCTGGCAGTGTAGGGGTTCCTGCTTTCCTTGGATCCAGCTGGGAATTCCAGGGCCAGGAGGAGCCGGGCAGCTGGGACTGGAGCATCCCCGTGAGCCACCCTGGCCAGTACTCGCCTTGAACTGGGACTTCAGAGCCTGTCCATGTCCTTTCTTTCCAAATGCTGGAATGTCTGTCTGTCCACAGGGCTGGAGAAGATTTATTGTGGAGATTTTTCCAAGCTGCTTTTCACGCTCGTAAGCCAACGCATCCCCGGGTGTTGAAACAGTGTCCCACGTCTTTCCTCCTGGCCAGGTGCCAAAATTAACCACAGTGGGAGGACAAAATAATCATGTTTTCACTCACTGAGGCAGCTTTTCTTTGGAAGAGACATTTCCAAGCCAAATCCCCAAGCTTTTATTTCTCTGTTACCATCTCCAAGTTATTTCCAAGTTCAAACTCAGTTTTTTCTGTTGTTCAGCCGCCCAGGGAGCTCCAGGTTTGGTTTGACTTTGCCTCTGTGAGTGCTGATGTGAATCCCCCCAGTCTGAGCCGGTTCCTTTGCCCTGGGAAGGTTTTTGCTTGGATGTGACCCCAGGCCAGCACATCCATCCCATGGGCAGCCTCCTGTGAGGGACAGATGGGAACAAACCCTCCTGCCCCTCTCTGGAGGCACCACAGCTCCCAGTGCTTTAAACCCCATCTCAATCCCTATTTTAGCTTCTCATCCCAACCTAAACTTCATCCCCTCACTCATTTTTCCTGCATTTTATCCATTTACCCCAGAAAATGGGATTATGGCTGGGACCAGCAGGGCTCCTGGGCAGGGTTTGCAGGAAGCACAAGGTTTTTACCAGTTTTTCTTTATAATACACCAAATTTTAGGCCCACAACAAGCTTTTAACTTGCCTATGAATAAGCTGTGAATGTTCCCAACGCTGCCTTTCATAGTTTTAAGCTGTTGTAGAGTTTAGAGCACAAGTGGTGCAGCTCTGTGTGGCTGTGTCTTAACTTAAATCCTGTCCTTAAATCCCCACCAAACCCCAAATTTTCAGTTCTCTCCCACAAGTCTTGACTTGTGTTTTGCCAAACTCCATTTCACCCCACTCCAGCTGTTCTTGCAATAAGGGCAGGACCCTCATGGTGGGTGAAGAAAGGAACATTTGGGTACAGAGCAGGAGGCTGTTCTGGACTTGCTGTTCCCAGGTGACTCCAGGATTTATCTGAGCAATTTAAAATAAGTTGCTTTTTTTTAAATGTGGAAATAATTTCACAGCAGGGAAACCTGGCTGTGGAGGAGCTCAGCAGCCCCAGAGCTTGAGGTTTACCTGGGCATTTTGAGCTCAAACTTGGTTGTTTTAAACACTCCCAGAGCTGTAATTTGATAAAACTGAGATAGAGAGGACCAAGGCACTAATGTGGACCCCTCAGGATTTCCGAGGAGCAGAAAAATGTGTTGATCTAAAGCAATTGTGCCACAGAAAAGTGAAATTTGGTGGCGAGAAATTGAGTTTTTATTAGTTTTTCTTCTCAGGGTTTTTACCCCAGGTCTGGTCTTGGGTTTTAAATGTTCTTGTGCTTAGAAATAAACAAGAAAAAATAAATTAAATGTTGAAGGAAGAGGTTTAGAGCCTGTCCATGGCAGTCCTCACTGTCACACTCCAAAATGCTCTGAACGCACAAACCTGTCCTTGTCAGGCCAGCTCCTCCAACCAAACCCCTCCTGCTCTGTGGAAAAAGGAGTGGAAAATGTACTGTAGGTTGTTTACGCACAAAAATGCTGGGATAACTTGCTGAAGAGTTTTATATCACTGAGCAGTAAATGATTGTAAGGAGACAAAAAAAAAAATCTATATTTTTACCTGCTGGGATTTGTGAATGTCGCTGTTGATGTGTTGGTGGTTGTGATTTTTTTTTTAATCATTGCTGAAAATCGGATGTTTTGCAGTTTGGATCAGTGGCTGGGGGTCCCTTTTGGGGCTGTGAGATGGAATTTCATCCTTCTCTGCAGCATTTGTGCCTCAGTGCTTTAATTAAAGCTTTTTCCTCCTGCATTTTAGCCTTGGAGAGGTTGTGAGCAAACATGTCTGGAGCAGAGCAGCAGCAGATTTGGGAGCAGATCATCACCCTGAGGGTCCTGCTGAGCCCTCAGGGGTGCAGGGCTGGGGTGATGCCAGGGATTTCCTTGAAACCACCTGACTTCCTTGGCACTGGGCGTGCAAACACCCCAGAATAAACAAACATTGTGCAATGGGGGTTTTGAGCTGTTTCTGGTGGAACAGAAACAGCAGCTCGGGCTGTCAGGGGTCAGCATCGTGGGCTGGGCAGGGGGAGGTGGGTGT
>NC_031795.1:4894782-4905729 GCF_001522545.3 Parus major | reverse complement strand
TGTGGAGGTGGATTTAGAGGTGTGGAGGTGAGCCTGGCACCTTCCTGAGCTTTTCCCCAGGAGTGGGGGGTCTCTGTGAGCCCCCAGCTTTCTGTGCCTCTGTTTCAAGGGTGGTGGTGGCTGCTGTCACCTTCAGTGGGACCTGCCTGTCCCTGTGTGTCACTGCAGAGGAAAAGGAGCACTGGAGCTAAAACTGCTCCATCTCTGGGAAAAACACTGAAAAATGGGGAGAAAGAGTTAAAGCCAGCCTGGCTGCTCTGTGTGCAGTGACCTCAGAGCTGCCACCCCTGCCAGGTGTCCCCTTCCCGGCAGCTCAGGTGGGTGACAGCAGAACCTGGCCTGGCTGCCAAGGGGTGAGGGAGGAGAGGCACCAGCACCAGCCTGGCCAGAGCCACCTGCCCTGGGGGTGTCCCCAAGGCTCACCCCCTGCCCCTCTGGGTGAGCAGTGGCAGTGCCACCCCTGCTGTCCCCCCGCTGTCCCCACGCTGTCCCCCTGCTCCTGGGTGCTGTGTGCAGCTGCAGCTCTGTCTGGAGTGTTTGGTGAGAGGGATTTTACCCAGCTGTTTGTAAACTTTCCTGCTCTGCTGCCTTCTGAGCGGGTTATTTTTTTAGGTTTTACAACGCTGCAGTGTCTGTCAGCTCGTGCTGTGTGCTCTGTGCACTTGAGTGTAAATATCTGTCAGTGTTTATTTGCAATAAAGAGACTTAAAAAAACACAGAGCATTTCCTCTGTTATTTTCCATTGTTTGCTCTAACTCTCTGCTGTGTTTTCAGAGGAGGTGTGGAACTCAGGGAGTCTCTGGGATGTGTTTGGAGGAAGAGGGGCTGCAGGGGTGGGCAGGTGTCCTCTGGTTTGGGAATTTGAGTTGAAAATGGGGACTCTTAAACCCTACTGCTGTTCTCCTTCTCTCCTCAGCTTTAAGGGTGTTTTTACTGGAGTTCAGAATCTCGGGGTTTCCGTGGAACTGAGCTTTAAGGTCCTTTCCAACCAAACTGTTCTGGAATGCTCTGTGTGTTCAGCTCTGAGCGATGCTCCCAGGGACCTCCTGTGCTGCTCCAGCTGGAGCTGCTTCCATGGGATTAGGTGGGGCTGGCTGAAGAAACCCCTTTGGAATGCTGGCCATGGCTTTCTGAGGTCAGAGGGGATAAACTCAGGGTGAAGCAGCTCTGAGGATTTCCCACACTGTGCCCGAGGTCCCAGTGGAGCAGCTCAGCGAGGATCATTTCAAAGACTTGGCACCTCCACACATCAAAACCAAACAATTTCAACATCTGCTTGGGTTGCATTCAGTTTTGTAGTGTTTTGCTCTGGGGCTGGAATAAACCCCTTCCTTCTTGCTCGGGAGGAGTTAATGATTTATGGGTCAACGGGCCAGCTCTGGTTGGTTTCTGCAGAATTGAAGCTTCGTGGGGCCAGATTTGAGCATGTGGGTGTTATAAAACTCTTCCTTTGCCTGGGGCAGGAGCCTGGGGGGCTGGAGGAGAGCAGTCCCCGTTTCATCCTGCAAGTGCTGAACACGCCTGGGCTCTCCCATCTCCTGCCTCCACACTCCAGGTAGGACAATTCCCAGCCAGGCAGCTCCAAGTGCTGCTCCTGGGAGCTGGATTGGAGCTTCTGTGCAGCTCCAGCAGGCACAAAGGTCTGGAAATTAAATCAGGTGGAAGCAGGAGGTGTGGCAAGGACTGACAGAAAGGCAGAGGGGTGAAACAGGCATGGGAAATGTCGGGTTTAGGGCAGGGAGCAGTGAGGGGGACCCTCATTTCCAGGAGGTTTGGGAGGGTTCAGGCTCATGAATGACCCTGGATAACACAGAGAGGGCTCTTACAGATCCCTAGGGGTGCCAGGTGAGTGCAAATTGCACTTAAATTCCATTTTGTAAAGCAGTTTGGTTTGATTGACTTGTGAGCTCTACAGCTTGACTCAGGTAATATTTGCACAGAACTGATGAACTTTTTGCTTAAATCCTTTTTTCTCTCTCTGAGGGTAATTCATTGTTAGGGAGCTCTACTGGTGACTCCAGCAGGATTTCTTCTGACTAGGACTTGACTTCCAAGTGATTTATTGCTACAAATAAAGTGTTTTACCCATAAGTTTCCAGAAAAGAAATTCAGCTCCTGCTCCTTCTGCTCCTCTCCTGTGACTGCAGGAACTGCTCAGGGGTGGAGAAATCAGACCTGTGCACACAGCTAAGTATAAATACCCCAAAATACCCCTCTGCTGTCTTCACAGATACTGGCTCAGGAGGGGAGTGTGGTAACATCTGTGGGATCTCCAGGCAGGAATAAACATGTCAGCCCTGGAGCTGGGGAGGCTGAGGAATTGTGCAGCTGTCCTTGGGTCACTCCTCACTGCTGCTCTCATTGTGACTGTCCACAGTAAGTGAATGAGTCCATCAGGATGAACTGAGATTCCCAAAGGAAAACTTTCTCCTGGGTTTTACAAGACTTGGATCCTGCTGTTTTCCTCATTGCCTTTGCCTTTCAAGGGCTCTGTAAATCTTTGTGATCAGAATCCCTCTTCCTTTGCCTTTTTTCCCCCTTTCTGTGGGAAGCAGATACAAAACTATTTCAGCTGAAAAAGTGCAATATTTTATACTAAATGAGGAGAAGAAATGCTTCATCTGGACTTTGTGTCTGGCTGAATCTGCTGGCTGAGGTGTGAGGAGCAGGAATGATGAAGCTCCTCCAGATCCCCACCAGCCACAGGCTGCACTTCTCTTTGCTTCTGGCCTTGAGGAGAATTTGGAGCCCTGAGGGGTCCTCCCCTGGAGCTGCAGGGTGAATCAGGCCTGGAACCCCGCTGGTTTTTCTCCCAGCACATTTCTGGTGGGCTCTGTGTCCGCAGGTCTCTGCACGGCCCCGCCGCGGTCGCAGTCAGCAGAGCCCAAGGATCAGCTGGAGAGCATTGGGCTGTTCCCCTACGGATTCAGGATGGAGCTGGTCTGTCGGCCGGGCTACGGGAGAAAAGCTTACACTCCAAATGTCCTCATCTGTGGAGCCAACGGGGTGTGGCATGGACCGAGCGACATCTGCATCCGTGAGTGTGTTCTGGGTGTCCCTGCTCCCCTGGGAGATGTCCCTGCTCCCCTGGGAGGTGTCCCTGCTTCCCTGGGAGGTGGCCCTGCTCCTCTGGGAGGTGTCCCTGCTCCCCTGGGAGGTGTCCCTGCTTCCCTGGGAGGTGTCCCTGCTTCCCTGGGAGGTGTCCCTGCTCCCCTGGGAGGTGTCCCTGCCTCATCATCCCAAGGTGATCTTCAGGCTTCCTCCCAACCCAAACCCATTCTGTGCCTTTTGGTTCTGTTTGCTGATGCTCTCAGCTCCTTCTGTTGGAGCAGTGCCCAAAGGCGGCCCTGGGGATGGTGGCAATGAGTGACCTGAAGGGAAGTTTTGTTCCTCTGGGTGCTGGCAGGAGCTGCAATCAGCTCTGGTGCTGGCTGTGCTCCACTGTGGCTCCAAGGACGTCTTTCTGCTCAGGCATTTTGAACTCTCGTGTCTAGAAAAGCAGTTGTGAGCTGCAGAGGTGTCACCCTGTGTTAGGAACGGTGAAGTGATGGCACAGACTCTCTAGGTTTAGTTGCAAAAGAGAGCACTTTTTATTCTTCCAGATCTTCTTTTATAGACAGTTCCAAGAAGGTCCAAAAGGTGAAACTTTAATTGGTCATCAACACATCACCATGCTTGGGCAGTTAGGAACAACACCCCTCGACCGTTTATTGCAAGTAAACAAGGAGACAACACCTGCAAAGGTTGTTTACCTTCTCTAAGGCCTGCTTGGATTCCTCCTCATGATTTCCCAGGCCAGAGTGAGAAAGTTGTGTACTTGACTTTCCCACAGGCTCAAGCTAGTGCCTGAAGCCTAAAAATCTCTTATTTGACCACTGTCAGCTCACTGTCAGAGTGAGAATCCTTTAGCTGGGCAGAGACACTGCCACAGGTCACTGCAAACCCCCGAGGCAGGTCTGGCCAGCATCGGGAGTCACGGAATAACCTCGGGCTGGACGGGAGATCCGGGGGTCTCTGATCCATCCCCTGCCTCACAACTGGGGGTCTCTTTGGCTTTCCTGCCAAGAAACTGAGCTGGGAGCTGACTGGAGCCCTGTTGTCCCCAGCCAAGGCGTGCACCTACCCCGGGGAGCCGGCGCACGGCAGACTGCTCCTGCCCGGATCCTTCACTTTTGGCTCCACAGTCAACTTCACCTGTGACACTGGGTAAGCCAGGAGCACCTGAGCCACAGGCTTTCCTCCTCCTCCCCAGACAGTTTTCCAAAGTTTTTTCCTGTCAGAGCCTCCCCCATTAATAGATAATTAATTAATAAATATCTGTAGATAGGTAATTAATAAATATATGTAGATAATTGCAGAAAATACCTTCTGAGCTTTCCTTTGGGAGTTTTAAGATTGCTTGTGAGTGTCTCCTGCTTTGAGGAAGTTCTTCTCAAATTCAGGTTCACCCTCCTGGCTCTTCCCAAAAACCATTCCCAAAGTTTTGGTGTCTTTTTGAAGGAAAAATGTGAATATTGAGTTTAGAGGTGTAAGTAGTTAAGAAAGTATATTCTTTTCCTTAGAAACGTGTCATTTTTTAAATTTAAAGAGTGCTTTTGTCAAAAGGCTGTCTGTCCTTGAGAAAATGACACTGATGATGGATTTCTGATCTGCTGGAATTCTGACAAAGGAACCCAAACCTTCCTGGTGGTGATGTGGGTAACACATCAGGACTGAGTTTGTGGAGTAATTCCCTCTCCCCTGTCTCACACAGGTACAGACTGACTGGACACTCTGAGATTGAATGTGTGCTTAGGAACGAGGTTCTCACATGGAACAGAGACATTCCCACCTGTCAGGGTAAGCAGGGTTCCTTAATTACCTATTCTTTAATTATCTGGGGTGTGGCTGGATAAACAAGCTGTTGTGTTGCTCTGCTGAGGATTTTGCCATCTCAGTGCACGCTGGAGCCTGGAAAGACATTTTTTAATCTGTGTTTCCCTTCCTGCAGAAATGTTCATTCACTCTCTGGGAGTGATGCAGCTACATTTGAGCCTGGGATGTCCCAAACCCCCTCAGTGCCCAGTCACAGCTTGGGGCTGGTGCAGCTCCTCAAGACCTGCCTTTGATTTCTGACCCTTCTGCCACCTCCTGTTTCCACCTTTTTCTGGCCAGATCTTTGGTTTAAAATGAATTTAATCCTTCTTATGATGATCTTCCCCTCGTTCCACAGCGATTCCCTGTGCACCCCCTCCAGAAATCACAAATGGGCAGCGCAGTGGGATGGACAAGGAGCATTTTGTGTACGGGGATTCTGTCACCTACTGGTGCCACAGCCCCAGGAGGGGGCAGAGTCCTTTCTCCCTGGTGGGAGAGGCCACAATTATCTGCACAACCACGGATAACGTGAACGGTGTGTGGAGCAGCCCAGCTCCGGAATGCAAAGGTGAGCTGTTCCCACATCCCTGCACTGCTGCCTGCTCCTGCTCTGCTGCTTCCTCCCTTGGAACCTCCTCTCTCCTTCATCCTGCTGGAATGGAATGGAATCACCTCTTGCAGGTGGGACAGGAGTTAGGGTCTCCTCTGACGCTGACTGTGGCAGCAGGGATGTGGGAGTGGGATTTTACTGTGCTCACAGGGCAGGAGATCCCTCTCACCTGCTTTAAAATAGAACAGCTGCAAAGCATTCCCAAACCTGTGTTCTCTCTTTGCTTTGCCCTAAAACACCCTGCAGTAACCCAGGGTAAAGCCTACAAACCCACCCCATCGCCCTGTCCTGGCCCTTTTCAGCCCTTTTGGTGGCAAAAGGCGATGGGGACTTTTTCAAATCCCTCACATCCCCTCTGGAGCCTACCTGCTGATTGTCTGTGTGCTTCCCCCGGCCCAGTGGTGACCTGTAAGCAGCCGAGAGTGGAGAATGGGAAGCTGCTGAGTGGGTACCGGCCCCACTACACCTTTGGGGACACCGTGGTGTTCGACTGTGACTTACACTACAGCCTCAGCGGCAGTGGGGCCTCCAGCTGCAGGGACAGCGACCTCTGGGAGCCCCCCCTGCCCGTGTGCCAGCGCAGTGAGTGTGCAGGGCCAGCAGCCCCTGGGACCCCCCTCTGCTCAGAGAGCATCCCCTGGATCGGGAATTACAGATCATTGTAATGGTGAAAATTGTTCTGCTGTCCAAACTCAGAGTCCTGGAATAGTTTGGGTTGGGAGAGACCTTAAAGCCCATCCCATCCACCCCTGCCACAGCAGGGACACCTTTCACTGTCCCAGGCTGCTCCAAGACCTGTCCAGCCTGGCCAGGGACACTCCCAGGGATCCAGGGGCAGCCACAGCTGCTCTGGGCATCACCCTCATCGGGAAGAATTTCTGACCTAAACCCAACCTCCTTCATCTTAAAGCCCTTCTCCCTTGTCCTGTCACCCCATGCCCTTGTGACAAGTCTCTCTCCAGGGGGAAAAAAAAAATATCTGTATGTCTTCATTTGTCTCCTTTGCATTCCCTCTTTACCCTTCCCGAGCCCTCATGACTCAATACATCTCAGAATGAACAATGTGAGCCCATGGTTTTTATCCCAATTCCCTCCAGCCCAGGCCTTGTGATGCTCCACTGCCCCTAAACTGGAGTTTCACCCCCAGGCAGCTGCGATGAGCCCCCGGATGTGAGGAATGCTGTGAAAGCCAGGCTGGCTGGGAATCTGTTCCCTGTGGACACCGTGGTCACCTACGAGTGCCAGCACGGCCACCAGTTCAGCGTGGGGAAAACCACCTGGAACATCAGCTGCCTGCAGGGTTTTGTGTGGAGTGAGCCCCCTCCTCCGTGTGACAGTGAGTGCCTGGTGGGGTGGGGACTGCCTGGGGGTCAGGGGGATGCCCCAGGGCCCAGCTTGGTCTTTGCTGATTCTGGAATTCTTGATTTATTCTCCAGCTGCAGAGTTTGCTTTGCTTTATTTGCCAGTTTTGCTTTCAGGTCCCTTGAACCTCTGGAAAACATCCATTGTGGTCTTGAGGGTGCACCAGAAACCTTCCACCCTCCAGAAAATCCCCCCAGGGATGCTTTTGGGGCAGATTTAATGTTACAATGTGTCTGTGTCCTACAAGACATCCATCCTCGTCTTCACAACCATTTTCCTGTCACCCACTTGGCTTTGCCGTGGTTTCACCCTTGCTAATGTTTGGCATTTCCCAGGAATTCATTGCCCAGATCCACACATCCCAAATGGAAAGCCCTTGCACCCATGGCAAGTGAAAGAGGTTTATGAGTACGGAGACAGGCTGGAAGTGGCGTGCAGTGAAGGATTTGCTTTCAGAGGCCGTGGCAGCAGCATCACCCTCCGCTGTGGCAGCGATGGTGGATGGGATCCAGCAGTGCCAGAGTGCATTCCAGGTGGGACAGAGGGGAGGGATGATCATGATAGAAGCCATGGAGAGCTTTCCCCCACTCCAGGTGGCCCCAGATCTACTTCTCCTGGGATAATGTGGAATGTACAGGTGGCAAAAGATCCAGATGGGCCCCACAGGAAAAGAGCAGGGTTTTGGCAGGGCTGAGCTGGTGTCTGCAGGGGTGCAAGGGTGGTGTGTTGGAAGCTTCTAGAGGCTTGGGAGGTCCCTGAGAAGCCCTGGGAGACATTTACCCAGCTGGAAGGGGATGTGTTTGGGGCTGCTTTGCTGACACAAGGCTGGGGAGCACAGGATGTTCCTAAGGCATTTCCCCAGTCAGGAGAAAATTAGTGTAAATACTGCTCCAACTCCTGACTCAGAACCACAGCAATAGCCACAAAAGCTCAGGAAAACCTTGCCAGGAGGGAAAAACCTGCTCCACTTCCCAGGGCAGCCAGCAGAGCACAGCCAATTCCCTGTACTGACCCTCTAGGGTCACAGAGGCAGCCTGAGACCCACACCTGGGGATGGCCACTTTTCTACCCAGGGATCAGATTTGTTGGTAGCTCTTCTCCATAGAGAGCACGACTGGAGTTCTTTTTGGAAATACACAACATCCTTTATTCCCTGTTATTCCTAGAGCCACACTGCCCAGAGCCAGACATCCCTCATGGAAAGGAGGTTGGTAAAAGCAGGAGTGACTACCCCGTGGGGGCCCAGGTGAGGCTGGAGTGTCAGGAGGGCTTTGCCCTCAGGGGCCAGGCATCCATCACCTGTGGGGCTGATCTGAGCTGGGAGCCCGTGCTGCCCTTCTGTGACAAAGGTACGTGTGACACTCAGGGGACAGATTGATCTGCCTGCAGCACCTGCTCCTGGGGACACGAGCTCAGCCAGGTGTCCCCTCCCCAGAGCTGGAATTAGAATCATTAAGGTTGGGAAATAGCTCCAACATCATCAGGTCCAGGCTTTGACTGAATCCCACCATGGCCCCCAGGAGTGGGGAGGCCACCACTGGAAATATCCTGATATTTCTGGAGCCCTGAGCTGCTGTAAGAGGCCAGAATCCAGGCAACAGCTTGTGAATTTGCCTCACACCACCCATGAAGTGACCTTTGTGCTGCTTTCACAGAAATGCTTCTGATTCTCACCCGCAGATGACAACTGCACGTGCCTTTCTTTATCAATTCCCTTTGTTCCACAGTCTGTGGGCCCCCTCCACAGATCTCCTTTGGGTACCACTCTGGCAGAGGTTACACAGAGTTCCCTTATGGCACCAAGGTGACCTACGAATGTGAAGAGGGGCTGTCCCTCGTGGGGGATGAATCCATCTACTGCAGCTCTGATGATGGGGAGAGCCTGGTGTGGAGTGGACCTGCCCCGGAGTGCAGGGGTGAGTGTGGGATCAGATTAACCCCGGTCCAGGAGCTCCCAGCCCAGACAGGATGAACCACTGCAGCTCCTGTGTGACACCAGGA
Organism: Parus major; assembly: GCF_001522545.3. NCBI lineage: Eukaryota > Metazoa > Chordata > Aves > Passeriformes > Paridae > Parus > Parus major. Next base: position 4,896,899 of record NC_031795.1, on the reverse strand, counting down.
CTCCTCAGTGTGCCTTTGAGCGCTGCTGCAGGAGGCTGAGGGTCAATTCCTGCATTTGAGCAGGAAGCTGCTGCAGAGAGCAGCAGGAGGAGCAGCTCTGCCCAGGTTCTGCTGTCCCCAGAGCCCATTCCCAGCTCTGCTCTGTCCCGCAGTGATCCGGTGCCCCAAGCCCGTGGTGGAGAGGGCGAGGATGACCCCACAGACCTTCACCTTTCCCTATGGGCTGCTCCTGCACTTCTCCTGTGATGAAGGCTTCAGGCTGCACGGTGCTGCCCAGAGCCAGTGCCTGGCTGATGGCACCTGGGGCCCTCCCCTGCCCACCTGCCAGCCAGGTGAGTGCCAGCCCTGCCCTGCACAGCCCGGGGGCTGCTCTGCTGGCCCACAGGGGGAGTTTGCAGGGTGGTTTTTCCTCCATCTCCTCCCATTATTTGATGTTTTGTGTGCGTTTCCCCCCCAGTTCGGTGCTCCCAGCCCCCGAGGCAGGAGGACGTCGTGGTTCACTTCAACAAGCTGTGGTACGAGGTGAACGAAACTGTGTCCTTCCACTGCAAACGTGATGGGGCAGCTTCCAAAACCACCTGCTCAGCTGATGGCACCTGGACACCACCACCCTCGTGTGTAAGTACCACCAGCTGCCCCCTTTTTCCCCTTTCTTGCCCCATTTTTCCTGTTTCTTGCCCCATTTATAGCCTGGAATAGCTTTGGTCCAGCTTCACGGTGGCGGTTGCTCTGTCACCCCTCACTGGACTCTCACTCTGCCTTTGTTTTGGTTGTTTTAAAGAAGAAACGTGATGTGTGTGAGAGGATTCTTCGAAACAAAGCAGCTTTCCAGTGTGGAATTCCTCTGTCAGAACTGAAAACCCTGCTGGAAGTCCAGAAACTCTACCTGGAGATCCAGAAACTTGAAAAGGAGCTAAAAATCGCCACCTACAGCTGACTGGTGGCACTGGCATTGTAAGAAGCATCCTCTGTGTGTTGGATCATGATGCTGGCTGAGGATTTTCTATCACTTTGTAATTTGTGCTAATGCTGAAGTGGCCAGGACAGAATTTATCAATCAGCCACAGGTTTGGTCACATGAGGAGTCGATGAGTTGTGAGTTAATTTTTAGGTTCAGTTTGTAGATCACTTTATGCCTTTTAAAGCTTCACATTTCAATCTGTTTGCCACGCTGGCAGGGCACAGCTAGGGAGGAACGGAGTGGAAAATGAATTTTGATGGTACAAACAGGCATGAACGTGGTGAGAGCCACTCACTCTCCAGTCCATTCCAATGGGAACATTCCCTCATTAGTGGGAACAACCCCTTCACTGCCTAATTACTTTTCTCATGGCCAAGAAAACCTCAAAGCCTCTGTCCTAGCAAAGCAAAAATGCCAGCTTGCCTTCCCAAGCATGGGTCCATGGCAGTGCCACATCTGTCTGTACCCCAAGGACAAATAACTGTACAGAAATAAATGGCTGGTTTTTAAATTCTTTTTCTGCACCATCCACTGAAAGAGAAGCTCTTGTGTCTTGTGATGGGACCAGAGATTATAATAAACCTGCAATTGTAATGACAGCTCAGTCTGGGTTTTAATAATCTGCCCTATCTCTAGTAAAGGGAAGTGTTTACATAATACAGGAAGTACATATAATATATAAAGTGTATATAATAAATAGGTTTATTTACAATGTATGTAAATGTTTATTTACAGTATAAATAAACAGTTCAATTAGCTGCTGTTCCACGAGTGCAGGGATGTGGGAGGTGTTCTCACAGCAGCCTGACCCCACACCCCACCTGCTCTGGGTGGAAATTAGCTTCAGACACGAGGCCAGGCTGCTGCAGAGTGATTTTGGCTGGAAAACACCTTTATAGCTCTGAACATCTGCCTTGCAGATCCCTGCTGGGGAGCTCAGGGCTGGGGGTGGCTGTCCCCAGCTTCCCGCTGCGAGGAGAGGCCTGCTCAGGCCCCTGGACACAAACAACAGCCTTTCTTCATGTCTTAAATAAAACTCCCACCCCCAGGATCCTGATGTCAGATTGTCAGAGGTGTTTGGCACTCCAAGAGCAGCCTGAGTTCTACGTGGGGATGCCTTGGGTCTGGGAGGAATCCTTTTCCATTTGTAATTTTC
>NC_031795.1:4889905-4894368 GCF_001522545.3 Parus major | reverse complement strand
GCTAGACCTCCTTCAACACCATCCCCATCCTCCTCCTTCCAGAGTTTCTCACTCCAAGGGCATCCTGAGTTCCAGGTGGGGACAGGTTGGGTCTGGGAGGAATCCTGCTCCATTTCTAATTTTCAGAGGCAGAATTCCGCTCATGGGACACGATGGGCAGCCCTTTATCCTTTTCCAGGGAATAACAAACTCACTCCCCCAGGTTCCTGATGTTGGTTTGTCAGGGGCCTTTGGCACTCCAAGGGTTATTTCATGAGTGCTCCCATTTGGAATTTCAATTCAATTTTCCCCCAGGCACAGAAAGTGGGGAAGAGTTTCCAGGATGCAGAACAACCTCTTGGAGTTCAAATTCCAGTGGGGGATTTTTCAGAAGAAAGGCTGGAGGCGTTTAATCTCCTAGCCCTGAAATTCTGCTGTGGCTTCCCAGAGATGTGCTGGATTAAAGGATGGAGCTGCTGTGGTTGGTTCCATCTTTCCCAGGATTTCCTGGCTTTTCTAACCTCAACAATTCCATGATTTTATGACTCTATGAATCCCATTTTAAAGGGACCATTTGGAAGCAAAAACCCCTGCTGGCTCCTTGTGCCCATCCCTATTTCATGAGTGCTCCCATTGGGAATTTAAATTCCAATTTCCCAAAGTTGCCACAGGCACAAAAAGTGGGGAAGAGTTTCCAGGATGCAAAGAAGCCTCTGAAGGTGCGAATTCCAATGGGGAATTTTTCAGAGGAAAACCTGGAGCAGTTTAATCTCCTGGCCCTGAAATCCCTCAGTGGCTTCCCAGAGATGTGCTGGATAAAAGGATGGAGCTGCTGTGGTTTTTTCCCTCCTCATTCCCGGGATTTCCTCGTTCCAGCGCCGCTGCCAGCAGAGGGCACGTTGGGACTGAGATATTCTGATTTCTGAGCCTCTCCATCCAGAAACCAAATCGGCAGCACCGAGTTTTCACAGCCCTCAGCTGTGAAAATCCCCCCCAAAAATCCACCCAAATCCACCCTCCTCCCACTTGAGACTGAAAATTCCTCTGAGCCCCCCCAAATTCCTTGGATAACCAAATCCGAGAGGTTTTGGCTGCAGTTTGACAGTGACAAACACTTGATGTGCTCAGAAAGCTTCTGCTGGGCCAGCAGGGAATAAACTGGATTTCTGGGAATGTTTGGGGTTGTTTTTTCTCCAGGAATGAGAACTCCAACATGAAGAATTTAAATCCGCAGGGCTGTTGGGTTTTATATTTTATTTAGAGTTTTGAGACATTTTTTTTATACTTGAGGGAGATTATTTGCTTGTTAAAGTTATTGGCAGCAATTTGTGGTTATTAAAGACTCTGGAAGTGAAAGTCTTGGAGTTTTCTCCCTAGATTTGTTATTTGGAAGAGGAATCTGATCCAGAAAGGAATTTCCAGTGAGGTGTGGGGATGTGGACAAGCTCTGAGTGCTCCCAGCTGGAATTTTGAATTTTCACAAAGATGCCACGGGTACAGAAAGTAAGGAGGAGTTTCCAGGATGCCAAACACCTCTCAGGGTTTTGTAAGATATTCCAGGGGGGAGTTTTTCCAGAGGAAAACGCAGAGATGTTTATCCAAACCTCTAAATAACCACAGGGGAGAAGCTGTTCCCACAAAGCAACAAATTCCAGCTGCTGGAAATGCAGGGCAGCAGGAGATAAAGAGGGAATTTTGTGTGCTCCATATCCATCTCCACTGGAAAACTCTTGGGAGAGTTGGAATTCATCCACAGCCACCCCTGACAGGCAGGAGACTCCTCCCAGCTATTCCCAGGGAATCTTGCCTGGCATGGACACCCCATGGCTCCTTCTGGAAGTTTTGCTCCATCAGGATGAGCCTGCAGCAGACGCCAGGAGCTCTCTGTGGCCAGACTGGGATATCAGACATCATTCCTGCTTCCAGGATTTGATGGATTTTTGCTTTGGGCCTTTAATTTCAACACCCACTGATGTCAAATCTGTTCTTTCCCATCCCACCAGCTCCTGATCTAACCCACGTCTAATCCAGCAGGAATTTCACCCCCAGCTCCAGGCTGTTCCCAGCCCCACCGGTGACTCAGGGAATGTTCTGCTCCTCCCATCCCCCTGCCTGGAGTTCTGGGATCCAAAGGGATGAGGAGATGGATCCAAGCTGCTTTTTCCCTTTTTTGTTTTTTTATTTTTGGTTGGTTTTTTTTAATTGTGCAGCTCAGAACTTTATTTTCTGTGGAAAAGCAGACTTTGGATTGCTGACAGAACAGAGGAGCTCTGCAGGTTTTGCTCTCTGCACTCCTTAAATCCCCTCAATTCCTTGGATTCTTCCAGAAAATGGGAATGCTCCTCACCTGCCCTCCTGAAGAGCAGAGGGTGACAAGTTCTCTGGGCAGTGTCACTTTGGACATCCCAGAGGCTGGATAGGACAGTCACTGGAGCAATTCCTTGGGATCAGGGATGCTGGGAATTGTCAGATCCGCACATTCTGCAGAGCCAGGGCTGCTCCAGCCTCTCCTGCTTTATCCAGGGATGGTGATGAGCTGGTCCCTGAAGGGATCCTGAAAACTGCCTGGGGAGACTCTGGGAATGGGGACACGAGAGAGGCCTCATCCCTGCCATGGATTCTTTTAAGGGATCCTAAAAACTGCCTGGAGAGACTCCAGGAGCAGGGACACAAAGCCTCTGCCTCATCCCTGCCATGGATTCCTTTAAGGGATCCTAAAAACTGCCTGGAGAGACTCCAGGAGCAGGAACACAAAGCCTCTGCCTCATTCCTGCCATGGATTCCTCACCAGAGCCTTCTGGAATCTCCCTTTTCCAGCTCATCCTCGATCAGGCAGGTGCAAATACATCATCCCACTGCAGCAATCCCAGAATTATCCCCGTTTTCCGAGCCCTGTACCCACATTTGGCTGTTCCACCAAGACCAGGAGCCCATTCCAATCCTGCCTGGATTTTTCCAGGGATCAGAGGTGGGGCTGGCAGGGGAAGCCACCCCAGCTCACAGGGACATCAGTGTCATGGCAGGAAACCACAGGGGGAAGGAATCCTGCTGCTCCCTGGGCTGGGATTCCCACCTGGATTGGAGCATCCAGAGCCATTCCTGCAGGGTCCTGGCCTGGCTCTGCTTCAGAGCAGGATAACGGGGAAGTTTGGCAAACTTTGGTTGTGCACCAGAGGTTGCTGATCCCAGCAGGGTTTGGGCTCCTTTATGAGCAATTCCCAATTTCTGATGGACAAGGGGATTTATCCAAATTTTTCTGAATCTCATCCACGGCTGCAAAAATCCTCCCAAGCCGGACTGAGGGGGTTTGGAGATGCTTCCCACGGTGGGGTGGGGGACAAACTCTGCTGCTGGGATTTCCTGACTGATAGAGGTGTGAAATAAGAGCCTTGGGGGTCTTTGCACCTGAAATGGGTTGAATTTTGAAATGGTTTTTGGGGAAAGAGCTGGAGAAGCAGCAGGGTTTGACTGTCAGAGCTGAGCAGCTCCTTGGTGTGACAGGATGGGTGACAATAACGGGGGTGACAGCGACTGTTGTCACCTTCTCTTGCTCATTAAATCTATCATTTTAAGCTGCTGCTGCTTCACTTTGAGAAAATCCCTAAATCTGAGCCTGGAGGCTGATGAAAAGTCCCTTTTTTCTTCCCAGTGGGATCCTGGAAGTACAGAGGGAATGGGGATGGATGAAATGCAGGAAGTTGTGTGAACTCATTGGACCCTCTCAGCAGCTCAAGCTGAGTTTAGAGCTTGGGTTTGGGCTGGTTCTTGTTTGATCAGATCAGTTCCCCATCCCCATTTGCAGATGAAATGAAAATTGGTGCTATCAGGGCAAGGAGCTGATAAAAGATCCTTGCTAAGAACAAAGCCTGGGGTTTATTCATCTGTGCTCCAAAAAAAAAAAAATTAAAAAGGATCTTCAGGGAAAGGGGAGGCTTCTCAGGAAGAAATCCTGCAAAAGGCTGGTGGGAGAGGGAGCTTTCTTAAACCACTTGAATAACATTGGGTTTCTTTCAAGGACCTTTTTTTCCCCTCCTCCCTCAAAAAAAATTTGGCTTTTTTATGGCTTTTCTTGACTTTGGAATAAGCCACATCCCTAAAAATCATCCTCTCACCCCCTCCCCACCCAGAACTGAACCCACCAAACCCCTGCAGCCCTTTTGGGGTCCTGCCACCCCTCCCCACCAGCCTGGCAGGGTGGTTTAGTGTCTCTGGGGACTTCAGAAGCCACAAGGAGACACCAGGGGTGAGGCAGAGATAGGGGGTGGCAGCAGCTGCTCAGGATGTGCTGCTGATTCTGGGACATCTCCTGCTCTTTCTGGAACATCTCCCGCCCTTTTTGGAAATCAAGAGTCAGGAGCAGGGCAGGAGAGGAGGAGCAGCCCCTGATAAATCCTCATGGAAGGCTGCCCTAAAGCAGGGACATCCCTGATAAAGTCCCCAGGGATGGCAGCCCCAAAGGAGGGACATCCCTGATAAAGTCCCCA
>NC_031795.1:4884702-4888090 GCF_001522545.3 Parus major | reverse complement strand
AACTCGATTCTGATGGATCAGTGGATCCCACAAATTGATGGATCCCATGGACCAGTGGATTCCCATGGATCAGTGGATTCCCATGGATCAGTGGATCCCATGGACCAGTGGGTTCCCATGGATCAGTGGATTCCCATGGACCAGTCGATCCCATGGACCACTGGATTCCCATGGATCAGTGGATCTCATGGATCAGTGGATCCCATGGACCAGTGGATTCCCATGGATCAGTGGATCTCATGGATCAGTGGATCCCATGGATCAGTGAATCCCACAAATCTATGGATCCCATGGACCAGAGGATTCCCAGGCTGGCAGGACACAGATCTTTGGGTCACTGCTGCAGGAATGATTCCCAGAACAGGTGGAAAATCCACAAAAGAGGGGAAACTTGGCCTTTCTGCAAGAATGAGGATTTGGGGGTTGGAAACCAGAATTGGGAATCACCAAGGAGCTGGATCTTCCCAGCAGGAGCCAAATTTGCTGTCAGGAAAACGAGTTTTTCCAGCCAAACTTCCACTGCTTTTTCCCCCTTTTCAGCTCACTTTTTGCACTGAGTGAACATTTCAATGGAGATTTCCCAAACCTTCCCTCCATCCCCTCCTCTCCTGACCCGGTTGTTGATGGGAGCAGATGGGACAAGTGAGAAATCCCAAGATAAAATCCACATGAAATCAGGAGATAAACACAAAACCAAAGAGCTGAGCAAAGAGACCAAAGAATTTGGCGTCACCCCCTCTGAAAAGGCTGGAAAGGGTTAACCCAGGGCTGCTGAGAGACTGGAGCAGCCGTTTCGAAATCTGATTTTCTTTTTTGCAACCAAGTGAGGTTTTTATCGACTTCCTATGCGAGAGCAGAAGTCGGATGGGTGCAGGGAGCCCCGTGCTGCCTCTCCTCCTCCTTGCAGCTCCTTGGGTGTGGCAGTGCAGGAGCCCCAGCTTGGAAAAATGGGATATTTAGAGCAGGGAACAACTTGAAAATTCAAATTTTTGAAGTGTTTTGTTCCATTTTTTTAACATCAGCCCCCAGACAAGCCCTGCTGCTTGTGCAGGTTCGTCTCAGTGTGCATGGCCTGAATTCCTTGTGCCAAATTCCTGGTGGGAAACAACCAACCAACACTTGGTGCCTCTGCCTGGAATGTCCAGGGGATGAAACCCCCAAAATCAATATTTTGGGGGCTTGGAACCACCTGGATCAGCATCAGGAGAGGTGAGGAGCAACTTCCCCTTGGAAACATCTCCATCCTGAATTTTCCTCCTTCTGGGAAGCATTTCCTGGCTCCAGCAGATCCGTGTTTCATGGATGTGCATCTGCAGGTTCTAACCCAGGAGTTTTGTGCAGTTTTTGTTCTTCTTCTCCAAGGATTTTTCCTTTGGAAAAAGGCTGTTCCAAGCTCAGGTTTCCATGGGCAGGTTTTGTGTGGGAGCAGAGCCCAGGCAGGCACAGATGGACTCCAGGTTTATGGAAAGCACCTTCCAAAACCTGCTTGGATTTCCAACCTGATCCAAAAAATAAATGAATCAAAATAGGAGCTTTGGCCTTTTTTACTGTCTGATATCTTTAATTCCATTGACAAGCAGAGCCTGGATCAGTCTCACCGTTGGAAATACCCAAAAACATCTCAGATTTTGCAGAGATTTCCCCAAATTCCTCATCTTATCTTTATCTCAGCAGCTTTTTCTCATCCTGCATAGGACAGAGCCAGCCTGAATTTGGTGAGGGGATGTGTGGGTCACTTGTCCTGTGTGGTGTGGCTTGGTCAAAGCAGGGAAAGATGCAATTGGGATTTATTTGGGATGCTCCAAATGCTTTATCAAGGCTGGGAAAGAAATCCCAATCTTTGGGATGCTCCACATCCTTTTATCAAGGCAGGGAAAGAAGCAATTCCCAACATCTGGGATGTTCCACATCCTTTCATCAAAGCAGGGAAAGAAATCCCAATCTTTGGGATGCTCCAAACCCTTTATCAAGGCAGGGAAAGAAATCCCAACCTTTGGGATGCTCCAAATCCTGAGTGCCAAGAGCTGAAGGAGTCTCAGAGCAACAGTGAGTGGAAAAATGTGACAGCAGCTCCTGCCAGGTCTGGGCTGTGACACTCTCAAACCTCCTGTGCCACATTTTCTCTCCTGCAGCTGCTTTTTGAGCTTGGTGCAACCCTTTAAACCCCATGAAACCCTTTAAACCCCATGAAACCCTTTAAACCCCATGAAACCCTTTAAACCCCGTGAAACCCTTTAAACCCCGTGCAAGCCGAGCTTTGCAGAGCTCAGCCTTGAGCTCAGGACCCCCCAGCAGAATCTCTGCTCCCCGAGCCGTGGTGGCTCTGCAGGCTGAGCTCAAATCCTCCCCCAGACACATCCTGAGCTCCTCAGGGCTGCAGGTGTGGGGTTGAGAAGAGATTTGGGGGTGCAAAAACTGCTCTGGGGGCACCCCTGGAGTTCTCAGCTGTGCACCCAGCCCTGCAGGTGAGCAGAGATCGTTGCTCAGCATCTATTTTTCACCGTGCAGGAAGTAAATAAACACTTTTGAATGCTCTGAATGCTTTTGGCAGGTAAAAATAAATTTGTGGGGCACAACGGGCTGAGAGAGGATTTGTGGAGACCCCCTGAAATCTGTGTGGGGCCTTGTGTTTGAACCTTTTATTTCTTCTCGTCTCTGTGCCACCATCAGGGTGTGCAGGCCCTGAGGGCTGTCCTGGCTCCATCAGGGCAGGAATCAGACAGGATTTTGGTGGTTAGAGCTGCAAAATCTGGGAATTTGGGGTGTCTTGCAGCATTTCTCAACCCTGTTTCACAGGAATTTGCGGTGTCTTGGAGCATTTCCCAGCCCTGTTTCACAGGAGAGCCCTGTGAGGTTCAGGCCAAAGATACAGCCCCTGTTTATTATTTGGATATAATTTATCACTCATTTCCAGTTTATTAATTAGGATAATATTCACCTCAAGCAGTGGATCCCTGAAAAAGAGGGATCTCCTGTTTCCCTGGATGGAAAATTGAGTTCCTGAGCCACGCAGGAGTGATTTTGGTCCCTGCTTGGGCCACTTAGATGTGTCCCCATCCTTCAGACAGATCCCAATCCCTGTCCTGAAACAGCTCCAGCACCTGGCATCACTTCCCAACAGCCCAGGAGCTGCCCTGGCAGGGGGCTGAGCAGAAAAAGCACAAATTTCAATATCTGAGGTTATTTCCAGTCCCTGACACACGGAGACTGAGGCAGGATGGATTTCCTGCAGGGGGCTGAGGGAAATTGTGGGATTTCCATTCCAAACGCTGCAGTTTGATGGCACAGCTGCCTCGGGAAGGACAAACAGCTCTTTCCTCCTTCATCTGCAGGGTGCTGATAGCTCAGGGCAGCCTCTCCCTGGGACAGGGACAGGGACAGGGACAGG
>NC_031795.1:4876913-4884077 GCF_001522545.3 Parus major | reverse complement strand
GGACAGGGACAGGGACAGGGACAGGGACAGGACAGGGACAGGGCCTGCTGGCAGCACTATCACTCCCCATCCCCACACATTTGTTTGTCTCATTTCTCCTTTGAGGGCAGCTGGATTCTGAGAAATTCAGGCCTGGAGCTGCAGGAGCACAAAAAAAAAAGGACTTTTTGCTTTATCTCTGCCCTTTCTGGTCTCAGGGTGGCCCTTGATAACACCAGGCTGGGGTGGCAGGATTAGACACCGAGGTGCCACCTCCGAGGGGCTGGTGACATCCAGATGTGGCACAGCTTTCCAGACACCACTCCCAGCTGCTTTCCCACAAAACCGAGGCTCCTGAGTGAATTATCCACGTCTGGAAAGTGGATTATCCACGTCAGGGTGCAGCATTGGTGGCTGGGTTCTGCTCCCCAGGACCGAGACTGATGAGACAGGGGCTGATTTCTCATGTTTGGGCTCAGTTGTTTATTCTTTCCTTATTTATATTACATTTTTACAGAGTACAAGGAGCTCCATACCCTAAGGAAGCAAAGTGCAAAATGCAGAGTGAAGAATCTCTCCAAGGTCTTTTATGTGTCTATTTATCCAGTAATCAAATGCCAAGTAAATGATTTCTTTTAGCAACCCAATGACCCAACACCTGCAGAATTCTTTATCCAATCACTCATTATTACCCAAAAACTCTTAGAAGAAGATGAAGAAGAAGGAGGAGAAAGGGACAACACCCTAAATCCTCCATCTTGTCTCTTATTCTCTAATATAGCTTCAACCCTAAACTCTGACTTTCTCACCTTAAGAAAAAGACTCAAAAAAACTCTGTTACACACTCACATTATTAGATTTTTTTAATTGACTTTAAAAGCTGTCTCCATGGTTTTAGGCTGAACTCAGAGCTCTCTTGGGTGTCAGAGCCAGGCACCACAGGGCCAATTTCTGTGCCTCTGACCCCAACATCTCCTCAGTGGGGTCTGGGTTTGTCCCACCATGGCAGTGCTCAGGCTGAAAAGATCAGCCAAAGGATGAAGAATTTATGGGAAAGGGAGGCCAGGCTGCTGGATTGAACTGGATTTTTCTTTAGGAAGCAAAGCCAGAAGTTTTGAAAAGCTTTGGGTCCATCCTGATGGCCAACAGGAAGATTTTTGTGGGATGGGTGGAATTTTCCCTGCCCAGCTCCAGCCTGGCTTCATCCAGAGTGAGGAACCCACAGGGAGGGTCTGAGTCCTGCAGCCTCACCCCAAAATTCCCCTGTAGGGCATCACAGCCAAGCCCTGCTCCTCCACAAAGCACAGGGAGAACAATGAAAGAAGGATTCACAGGCAGAAAATCACAGATTTATTTCAGGTAGAAAAAACAACCCCTTCCCAGGCTTTTGGGAGAAAAATCTCTGCTGAAGTTTGGGGTTTGGGGAGATGAAATCTGATGAAGGTTTGGGGTTTTAAGAGATGAACATGCACTGAAGTTTGGGATTCTGGGAGATGAACACCCTGTGAAGTTCAGGATTTAGGAGATGAACACCCTGTGAAGTTTGGGATTTTAGGAGATGAACACCCTGTGAAGTTTGGGATTTTGGGACATGAACACCCTGAGAAGTTTGGGGTTTAGGAGATGAACACCCTGAGAAGTTTGGGGTTTAAGAGATGAACACCCTGTGAAGTTTGGGGTTCTGGGAGATGAACATGCACTGAAATTTGAGATTTTAATGGCTGAACATGCACTGAAGTTTGGGGTTCTGGGAGATGAACACCCTGTGAAGTTTGGGGTTTAGGAGATGAACACCCTGTGAAGTTTGGGGTTTAGGAGATGAACACCCTGTGAAGTTTGGGATTTAGGAGATGAACACCCTGTGAAGTTTGGGGTTCTGGGACATGAACACCCTGTGAAGTTTGGGATTTAGGAGATGAACACCCTGTGAAGTTTGGGATTTAGGAGATGAACACCCTGAGAAGTTTGGGGTTTCTCAAGGCACAGATCCCAGGACGGATGCTGGCAGCCCCACCCTGCCCAGTGCCCATCCTGGGGTGCCTCAGGGGCAGCTGGGGTGGAGTCTCTGACAGTTATCTTTGGAAATTTATTATTATTTTTTCCCCACCGGTTTGGTTTTTAGCTCAGCCATTACTTAGGCAGCTCTGATCTCCTTTTTAATCAATTGCAAGAGTCTCACTTTGTGTGTATCTTCTGGAAATGAGCATTTCCTCATTCCTGTTCTTATTCTGTGTGTGGGAACCTCAGGAGCTCAGCAACCCCTGAGATGCTTTTACACAAATTTAGCCCCGCTTTACATTAAATCTGGTTTATTTTACATTTCTACTGATTTAAATACAGTCACACCGAGATGGTTTCACCACCACAACATCCTTTGCTGGGTGGTGGAAGAAGCAAAGCTCTGATCTGCCTGGAGCCCACCTGATTTGGAGGCAAATTGTCCCTAAATCCCTTTTCCCAGCAGCTCTGGAGCCAGCCAGGTCCTGTCCGTGTCACAGCTCCTCCAGGCCAGGCAGCACAAACCCTTTGGCAGCTTCTCCCAGGAAACCAAATCCCACATTTCCCCCGCTTCCCTGGGTTCTCAGGCAGCTCCTTTGTCCTCCTTATCTCGAGGTTGGCACCTCCTGCGTGTGACAGAGCCAAAAAAAATCCAGATTTTGGCGTGGGGGTGCTTTTATCCCCCTTTAAAAACAATAATATTCCCAAATCCTGGAGCCTGTGCCATCCCTTGGAACAGGCAGGACTTCAAAGTTCTCCTGGGAGTTGTCACTACAAAAGGCAGCTCTGAGCTCTGAAAGTCCCTAAATCCTGCGTGAAGCTGATTAATTTACACCCAGTTAATTACCAGGTGCCTTTCCAAGGGGCTGCTCCAGCCATTTCATTGCACAATGTCATTTTCAAGGGGAATTAAATCCTTTGTTTCTGTGTTTGTGGAGTTGTTTTGAAGGCATCATCTCCCACCTGGGAATTTTCTCCCAACCTGAAGGCCTTTATTACCTTTAATAAAAGAAAACTATTAATAATTAATCACTTAAATACAAATGGGCTTCGTGCCCTGGAAGGGCAGAATAAATATGGTCAATTTGAGAGCTCCATGTGGGTATTTTAGAGTACCTGGAGTGTCTGAATTTTATGATCTCACCTGGCTGGAGGGAAACTGAGGCCAGGAGCAGCTAAATTCTCTGAGCAGAGCAAAAAAGAGCTGGCAAATCAATCCCCAATCCCTGGCTCTTCCCAATGTGGATTTTCACCATGAACATCGACCACATATTTCCATTACACACCCCCTAAGTGGGAAAAAGCTCATTTTTTCTCTAGGGAAAACTTATCTAGGTAACAAAAAAAATGAGAATTTTCTCAACAGGCGCTGCTGGAAGTTTGAGAGTGTGAAAAACGAGGTTCACATAATTTTTATAGAATTTAAAAGTTTAATAAAAAAGCAATTAGGAGAAAAAAATAAAGTAAAGTATACAAATACAGCCAGGTGTCTCTGCATTCACCTCACTGACAAAGGATTGTCCCTTAAAAACAGAATCCTACTACATATCCATAAATTCTCACACATATTCATACATTCTTCTTAGGATCTTTGGTGTTCTTCTGTTTAGTTTTCTCTTGCCCCCTTCCCAATAGATAAATCTTATTGAGATTTACATTCCCTGATACCAGAAATGCAATAAATTCCTCCCCCCAGAGCTCTGCTCACTGCTGTCTTCATCTGGATAAGATATTTACAAATGCAGGAGTTCTCCAGCTATTTTTTTTCCCTCAGTCTTTGGGTTATGCAAACAAAAGCAGTTTTTATTTTAATACTATGCCATAACCTAACATATATGTATTATACCACTATTCCTAAATTTCATCAATAACAGAAATAAAGAAAACTACATCAATACAACAAAAACTTCTCATTCTTACCCACATAACATTCATTTTAATACATGTGAAAAACCAACAATATCAAATGCATCAAGAGGCTGCAGGGAGCGGAGCCAGGCAGGGGAGCTGGGGGGATTTCCAAGTCCTGTGCTGTGTTTTAACCTGGGACATCACCCCAGGCTCTCCAGCCAACATCCATCCCTCGGTGCCCTGTCCCCGTGCCAGCAGCTGGCATGGCAGGCCTGGAGGAAGTGGCACAGCCAGCTCTGCCTGGCAGCTCCCAGCCCCACGAGCTCAGGGCAGTGGGAAGAGCGAGGTGGGAGCGCTGCTATGATGGGAAAACATTGCCATGGGCTGTGCTGGTGTCTCCAGGAAACCTTTCAGCACTCCCAGCAGACCCAGATCTCCTTCCTCTGGCTGCTGATGCCAGCACAAAAGGGGGGGTTTGGTGGGTTTGGGGTTTTTTTTTTTAAAGCAGAATTTGCTCCTGGCTCCGCTGGAGCCGGAGCTTTTGTTGGGAATTTTTAAGCCCTTCCGCATCCTGCTCAGGGCTTGAGGGAGCTCGGAGAGCCCCAAACCCAAGTGGGGACAGCAAAATACTCCTCACCCTCCTGGCCTGGAGCTGCTCAGATGCCCTCCAGCATTTCCCAAGGATTTTCCAGGGGGATCCCAGGGTTTGGGAGGGGGTGCTGGGGCTGGGGGACACTCCCAGGGTGTCCCTGTGCGTGGCAGGGAGTCCCACGTGGCTGCTTGAAGGATAAATCTGGCCCAGGTTAGAGTTCCACACCTCTGGATCGCCTTTATCCCACTTGGCTGCAGGGAAACTGAGGCCTAGAGCAGAGGAATGCTCTGAGCAGGGCAGAAAAGAGCTGGGAAATCAATCCCTGCCTCTTCCCAATGTGCATTTCTCACTGTAAATATCGATAATGGGTTTTTTATTGTACATCTTGTTTATTTAGGTGAGTGTGAAAACTCAAATTATTCCCTCTGGGAAGCTTCAGACATCCAGACCTGAGTGTTGTGTCTGTGGCCATGGAATTGTAGCTTTAAACTCAATAAAACCCTGTGCAAACTTGATCCAGTCTGGAAATGAGGGGATGTTCCCAAATCCAGCCCCTGCTTCTTCCACTGCCTGGACAGAAAAACCCCTGAGCACCTTGGAAAATCCACCCTTGATGCAGCTTTTGGTTTTCCCTCCTCATCCTCCCTCTTCTTCCTCGCTCTGGGATTATCAATCTCCCCGGCCTGGGCTGAGAAGTCAAAATCCTGGGACAAATTTGACTTTTTTCCTCTCTGGGGAAAGGTGTCCCTCATTTTCTTCTCTCCAGGGAAAGGTGTCCCTCATTTTCTTCTCTCCAGGGAAAGGTGTCCCTCAATTTTTTCTCCTAGGAATGGTGTCCCTCCTTTGTTTCTGCTGAAAAACAACAGCAGCTGCTGGGGAAGGACAAGGATTGGATGGGATTTGGGGAAGGAATCATTCCCTGGGAGGGTGGGGAGAGGCTGGGATGGAATTCCCAGAGGAGCTGAGCCTGCTGCATCCCTGGGAGTGTCCAAGGCCAGGCTGGACAGTGGATGAAGGGGATAAAGTGGATAAAAAATGGAGAAAATGGAGAAAATGGAGAAAATGGCAGCCTGGGATAGTGGGAGGTGTCCCTGCCCATGGGATTGGATTATCCAACCCAAACAATTCCAGGATTCCCTGAGCTCTGTGGCTTTTCCCTGTGGTTTGGATGGGATTTTGGGAATAAATCCTTCCCTGGGGAGGGGCTGGGATGGAATTCCCAGAGGATCCGTGGCCAGGAATGTCCCAGGCCAGGCTGGACATCCCCGATGAGCTTTAGGGTCGCTCCCATCCCGCAGCATTCCGGGATTTCTGTGATCCCATGGAAAACCCTCTGGCAGGGACTGGGGAGCAGGTGACAGCCTGGGGACAGGGGGACAAGGCCCCAGGGCTGGGACAGAGATTTCCCTTTGGTGTTCCCGGAGCTGGAGTGGCTCTGCCTCGGTCCTGCCAGCCCCACTTTGGAACTGGGATCTTGGGAACCTCTCCTTTGGCTTTTCCTGCTGAGTTTTGGAGCAGCCTGGCCCAGCCTGGGAAGAAAAAAAATGAGGGACACCTTTCCCAGGACAAAAAAAAATTATTCATGAAAAAATGAGCAATTATTTAAATTAAATATTATTATTATATTATTACTATTGTTATTTTATTCTTCTTATTATTCTTCTTATTCTATTATTATTATTATTATATTATCTTATATATTATTATATTCTTATTATTCTTATAATATTCTTATTCTTATTAAGAATAATTTAAGAATATTCTATTCTTATTATTATTATCTTATTATTATTATCTTATTATTATCTTATATATTATTATCTTATATTATATTATCTTGTATTATTATTATCTAATATATTATTATATTCTTATTATTCTTATAATATTCTTATTTTTCTTATTAAGAATAATTTAAGAATATTCTTCTTATTCTTATTCTTTTGCTTACTATTATCATAATTATTATTACTATCTAATGTATTACTATTATTATTATCAATATTAATATTAAGGTTAATGTTAATATTAATACTATATATTGTAAATTTATTTTGAATTTCATTAAAAACCTGCCTCCTTCAGGATTTCCTCTGAGCCCTGCCCTGATTCCCTCTGCCCCAGGACAGGGAATGATTCTCCCGGGAGCCCGGCCCAGGCTGCAGCTTAAACCCGGCTTAACGCCCCCATCCCTGCCCTGAGCTCAGCTCATCCCTCCCCTCCCCTCAGGCTCCATCCAGCCAGGATTTTCCAGCCAGGATTTTCCAGCCAGGATTTTCCAGCCAGGATTTTCCAGCCAGGATTTTCCTGCCTCTGTTTCCTTGAGGATGTTCCTCCATCCCACACAGACTCCACACTGAGCTCAAATTCACAGATTTTCCCGTTCCTGACCCTTTTCCCCCTCTCCAGCATCCAGGGCTGCTCCTTCCTGCAGCAAATCCCAGGAAATTCCCTTTGTGCTGCTCTGCTGAGGAGCCCCGAGCTCCCCACAGCAAAGAAAAAATATTTTATATATATATATATATAATATATATAATTATTAGAAATATTATCCTTTATATAGCAATATAATTAATGTAATGTATTACTAAATATATTATTAAAAATAATGTAATATATAATATTAATATATAATGCCTATTATTATATATAATATATTATAATATATAAAATATATTATATAATGTATAAATAAAAATATATATTGTATATATTACTATACCTAATAATAATAATACATAATA
>NC_031795.1:4874805-4875976 GCF_001522545.3 Parus major | reverse complement strand
CCTTTCCTTTTCCCTTTTTTCCTTTCCTTTCCTTTCCTTTCCCCTTTCCTTTCCTTTTTCCTTTCCTTTTTCCTTCCCTTCCCTTCCCTTCCCTTCCCTTCGTGTCTTCCCCAGCCCAATTCTGGTTTAAAAATCACCGATTTTGAGCAAACCCGAGCGTTCACCTGTGGCCACCTCACTCCTGTTCCGAGTTTGACTCAGTGAAAATTTGATTTCATTTGAGATTTCCCCAGGAAAAGGGAACTGAGGCACCGAACAGCTGCGGAAATGACAAACAAAACCAAGAATTGCTCACAAAAATCAGGTGAGATGACACTGAGTGAGCTGGGCCAGCTCCTCTGTGCTCACATCTGGCCCAGCTGGTCCAAAATTCCCACTCCAGTTTGAGCTTTTTTAATTTTATTTCTCAATTTTCTTTAAAATTCTGATTTTTTTTTTTCTTAATTTTTTTGCAGTGAGTCTCTGGTTCAGTCCTTGGTCCCAAAAATCTATTTTCCCCCATTTTTCCTCTTTTCAGCCTTTTCTTCCTTCTGGAAGCCACCACAGCCAAGAACTTCCCTACATCCATCTCCTTTTTCCCTGGAATAATCCTGGAATAATTGGGAATAAATGGATTTATACCCCAGGAATGGGAATTCTTTGATACCTCTGTGAGCATAAACCCAAACAGCAGCACCAGACCCACTTTTTCATTTTTATTATTAATTTATTTTATTATTATTTTTTATTTTAATTTTTATTATTATTAATCTTTATTTTAATTCTTCTTATTATTATTAATTTCTATTTTAATTTTTATGTTGGGGTTCTGTTGTTGTTTTTATTTTTGTTTTTATTTTTATTTTTTATTTTTATGTTTTATTTTTTATTTTTATTGTTTTAATTTTTATTTTTATTGTTTTTATTTTTATTCTTAATTTATTTTTATAGAAAACTGGGCAAAACTGGGCCAAAATTTGTCCTGATAGAGAGATTTAAGTCAAGGAAAAATCCATTGGAATATAAAAGCTTGGAATGGGAATATTGGGAAACATCCCCTGGGGCAGAGCTTCAACCTCTGCTGGACCAAACTTCCCTTGGGATCACTTTGGTTTAAAATTGGGAATGAAGGAGATTCCAGAGGGAGGGAGAGACAGCCTGGGAAATGGCTCTGGAGCTGGGAGTGGGATGA
>NC_031795.1:4871914-4874113 GCF_001522545.3 Parus major | reverse complement strand
GAGGAGTTTCCTCATGGAATCAGGAGGAGTTTCCTCATGGAATCAGAAGGCATTTCCTCATGGAATCAGGAGGAATTTCCTCATGGAATAAAGAGAAGTTTCCTCATGGAAAGGGTGCTCAGGCCTCGGAAGAGCCCAGGGAGGTTTGGAGTCCCCATTCCTGGAGGTATCCAAGGAATTCCTGGATGTGGCACTGAGTGCTCTGGGCTGGGGACGAGCTGGGGATTGGTCACAGGTTGGACTCGATGATCCTGGAGGGATTTTCCAGCCCCAACAATTCCAGGAAGATGGATAAATGGCATCAGGCTCCATCTGTGCGCTGCCAGAACCGGCCCCACATCCACACCGCCCTTTGCAAACGCCCACTTCTCCCCTCATCAACAACATTCCAAAAAAACGATCCCGATTTTATGATTCAGCAAAGACCAACCTCACCCGGCCGAGCTCCTGGAAGCCACTGGGGTTTTGTCATTTCTGCTCCCAAGGAATTTCCTTTTTTAACCTTGCCCAAGCCAGGAAGTCGCCTATCTATGGCCAGCAGTGCCCAAAATTTGGTTTTCCTGGAATTTTCCCCCCTTTCCCTCCGCACACCCACACGCTTCAGGCTTTTCAGGATCGTGCACTCTAATTTGGCATTTCCAGCCTGCTGCTGTGGCTTGGAGAGAGGCTCCACTTCTGCCCAGTCATCCTCCTTGTGCAACGCTCCCTTCCCCCTTTTGTGGGGCCACAACCACCCCACAACCACCGGGAACAGGAGGAAACCCAGGAAGTCTGGGGCAAAAAAAAACCCAAAAAGAAGAAAAAAAACAAACCTGAAACTTTCAATTTCCAAAGACACAGCCCCAAAACCAAAAGGCCCAAAAGCCACCGCTGTGGTTTCCCTTTGCTGGAGTCAAGAGCTGCTATTTTTGTTAAAAATGTGGGATCTGGGGCCCTTCTCTTCCCCTGCAGGAAGGGGGGGATGCAGCACCCCGGATTAAAAGCAGCTGACTGATCCACAGGGCTCTCTCCCATGGATTCCTCAAATATTTCCTGCCCACACTGAGGGAAGATTTCTTTGTAAGGTGAAAGAAAGTTGGGGGAAAAAGGGAGATTTTTGGGAAAAATTCTCTGTTTCTCATGGTAATTTATGGAATTTTCTCCCCCCTTTCTTTCCCTTCAGTTCTGCGTCATCCTTGGGTTTCTCAGCAGCAAATCCACACCGATGACATCATTAAAAACTTGCCATCCATAAATTGCAATAATTAAATTGCATCAATTAAAGCCACCTGCCCAGGGCAGGAATGGGATTCCAGCACTTGGGAAGAGTATTGTGGATGTGACCTCGCTGTCACCGGGGGCATTTTGAGCCTCTAAACCTCTGATCACAAAGATGGTTTTCATTTTCAACAACTCCCCAAAAAAATCCTGAGCTGACAGAACAAAGACTTCGGTCTTGTCTTACTTGCTCTTATTAATTTGAGGTGTTCTTTTGTCATTAAAAGATTCTTTAGATGACGAAGAAGCGCCAAATGTGTCAAAATGGCACAGGTGGAAGTGGCTTGAGTGTCACTTGTGTGTGTGGGAGCAGCTGTGGTGGCACATTCTTGTTCCTTAACCTAAAAATGAGTTTATTTACAGAGGAATATCCCAGCAGGATCGGCCAGAGGTGTCCAGAGGAGCCCACTTTGGGATCCTTTTGGGATTCAGGATGTGCTCTGGGATTCCTGCAGCTCCCATTGCTCCGTTCCTGAGTTTTGTGTGGACGATCTGCTGTTTATTTTATATATTTTATGCTCTTTTCTGTCGCTTCCCAGCAACAAAGTCGCAGTTTCTGTAGCCAGTGACAAAAATCAGGGAGCGAGCCACAGCTTCCCAAACCAGCCAGGCTGAAAGAGAATTCCAATGGCTCAAAGAGAAGCAGGACCAGGTCCCAGCGCAGAGCTGGGGAAGCCACGGTACAAAACTATCTGAAATTCCTTTGAGGACTGAGCAGCCTCCTACTTTTCAAAGGTGTTCCCGAACAATTGTGAATTATTCGGCTGACAAAGCTTTATCTCGGCAGCCCCCGCGCTTCTAATCTCCCACGGAGCCGCACCAGGGTGAATTTTGGAAGCCAGCAGGCTCGGCACGGCGCTGCTCCAAACATGTGCACAGCTGATTATTTCCACAGCCTGCAAAAAAACCGCGCTAAAAAAAAAAAAAAAAGGTAAAAAGTTA
>NC_031795.1:4865851-4871454 GCF_001522545.3 Parus major | reverse complement strand
TCCTGCACCCCTTCGCTCCCTCCTGCACCCCTCTGCTCCCTCCTGCACCCTCCTGCACCCCTGTTCTCCCCCTGTCCCTCTGCCCCGCGCTCCTGCCCCGCTGCCGGCCCCTCCATCCCGCTCGGTGCCGGGGCCCATGGAGCTGCTGTGCGTGGAGTCCGCGCCCCGCGTGCCCCGCGCCGGGCGGGACCCGCAGCTGCTCGGGGACCGGCGGGTGCTGCAGAACCTGCTGAGCCTGGAGGAGCGCTACAGCCCGCGCCTGTCCTACTTCCAGTGCGTGCAGCGCGACATCCAGCCCTACATGCGGAAGATGTTGGCCTTCTGGATGCTGGAGGTAGCGAAACGCCGCGGGGCTCCCGGAGCTGCGGAGGGGACGGGCCGGGGGACAGCGCTGGTGTCCCGAGTGTCGGGGCCGGGGGGTGATGCTGTTGCGGGTGGAGGCTCCGCAGGCAGCTTTGCCGCCTCTCCGTGAGTTTGGCTGTGCTGAAATTGGGATTCCCCCATGCAGGACCCTCCCCCGAACCCAAAACCAGGGGGTGAGAGACCCCCCCAAAAAGCTCCGCTCTGCCGGGCAGCCCCGAGGCTGGGGGAAATAAGAGCGCTACTATTGACTTCCCTAAATTAAAAGTGAATCTGGCTCTCTCCGGGATGGAGTTCGGGGCCGGGGGGATCTCATGGTGGGCTCGCAGGGAAGAATCTCAATAAATGAGGATTCTGCAGGGCTGGCTCCTGCCTTTTCCCAGCCGGTGCTGCAGGAAGCTCTTCCAAAGGAATAATGAATATTTTAATTTTAAAGGGTTTTTTTCCCGCCCTGCTGTCACTCTGTTCCCGCAATCCCCTTTTCAAGAAGGGTTGGTTGATAAATGCCGCGTTGGAAGCCGCTCCTGTGGAGCCCTAAAGGCAGAGATGACACTGGCGGTTGTCACGACCTTCGTGTCATTGTCCCCATGGCCGGGACAGCCGCGGCTGGCAGGAGGAGGAGGAGGGTGGTGTTTGCTGCAGGATGAGGAGAAACCGCAATATTTTTATGGTTATGTCGAAAGAAGGAAGTTCAGAGTGGCAAGTGTCATGATGCTGGTGGCAGATAAGAGCACAGGGCTGAAATTTGGACTTGCTGGACTCTGCTGGTGGCTGAGGGAGGGGACTTTGGGGATTCGGCGTTGATTTGGGTGCTGCCATTGATTCTCCTCGTGTCCCTGGGGTGCTGCAGGTGGAACTGCCAGCCCTGGATCCTTCTCTCCAGTCTCCAGCTGGAGCTGCTCCTTTGCTCCAGGGCTCCCCAGGGCAGGGGTGGCAGCTGGCTGGAGCCATCCCCAGCAGGGCACAGCAGAAACGAGGCCAAAACAGGCAATTTCGGATTTATTCATGCACTCTTTGGAGCCGCAGCTCGGTTCTGCTGCTTTCCACAGGAAGATGAAGCCTCAGGACGCGACCGGGGCGATGCCTGCGGCTCCTTCCCTGCCGAGGGCGCCTGCCAAGTGTGAAACAGCAGCTCTGAAGCTGTGCTGAGCTCTCCTGCGCTCACCAAAACTTCCTTTTCTCTCGTGTCTCTGCCCCCGGGGCTGGCCAGGTGTGCGAGGAGCAGAAGTGTGAGGAGGAGGTTTTCCCGCTGGCCATGAACTACGTGGATCGGTACCTGTCCTCCGTGGCCGTGCAGAAGAACCACCTGCAGCTGCTGGGAGCTGTGTGCATGCTCCTGGCCTCCAAGCTGAGGGAAACCATGCCCCTGACCGTGGAGAAGCTCTGCATCTACACCGACAACTCCATCACGGCCCAGGAGCTGCTGGTAACGCCCTGTGCCCCCTCCCAGCTCCTGCTTGGCATCGCTGTCCTGCTCTCATCCCATTCCTCTCCTCCTTGGGGAAGGGTTTTCCATCCTCCCCGTGCTGGGGAGCAGAGTTTTCCCCTCCTGGTTGTGGAGGAAGTTTCATGTGGTAGCACTGAGCTGTCACTCTGAGTTTTGTCACTCTGAGTTTTGTCACTCTGAGTTTTGTCACTCTGAGTTTTGTCACTCTGAGTTTTGTCACTCTGAGCTGTCACTCTGAGTTTTGTCACTCCAGTGACATCTCCCAGGCTCCAGGCTCTGGTCAGGCAGTTCTGGTAACGCCCTGTGCCCCCTCCCAGTGCCCAGCTCCTGCTTTGCATCACCCTCCTGCCCTCTGATCCCATCCCTCTGCCTTCCCCTCCTCCTTGGGGAAGGGTTTTCCATCCTCCACGTGCTGGGGAGCAGAGTTGTCCCCTCCTGGTTGTGGAGGAAGTTTCATGTGCCAGCACTGAGCTGTCACTCTGAGTTTTGTCACTCCAGTGACATCTCCAAGCTCTGGGTCAGGCAGTTCTGCCTCTGCCCAGCTGCAAAAAGCAGGGAATGTGGGAGATTCACTTCCACAGCAGCAGGAAAAATGGGATTTTAGGTGCAGAGTGAAGCAGCAGAGTGGCTGTGAGGGGTTTCTGGGCTGGGGCGCTCCTGGGGACATCACTTGATTCCAGGGTGGTGGCAATGAGTGGAATTCCTGCTCTGCCCCTCCATTTCTCACCCTACATCCAGAAAGTTCCGTCCTGAGGCTCTGAAAGGCCAAATGTTCACTGGTGGTGTCTGATGAGATCCAAACCCGTGAGCTCAGCCTGCGCCACGAGGCAGGAAATGGGAGAAAAGCCCTTTTTTTGGGGCTTCAGGAGGGAGCAGTGACCTCCCCTCGGTGACAGAACATCCCTGGGGACCGTCAGCTCCGAGACTCTCTCGGGGTTTCTGATCACCGAGCTCAGCAGCTCTGGTTCTTTGGGGCTGGGCTGATCTGAGTGTGATCCGTGCCCCAGGTGGGCAGCCAAGCCACAGAACTTTCAGCTGTGACTCGAGGGCAGTTCTGGGAACTGCAGAGCTCTCTGAGCTGAGCCTGGTTTTTCCCAAGGCTGGGGAAAATCCCCTCCCCACCGGAGCCTTCTGCCTGGAGTCATTAGTGGGTGGTGATTGCCTTAATTAGTCCTCAGGAGCTGATGAGTGCTGAGAATGCCCACAGGAAACTCCTTTTTCCCTGGATGCTGAGCCCTGTCCCCATCCCTGACTCCTTCAGCTCCCAGTTGTGGCTCCCAGTTGGGTTTAATTCTGATTTTTGGTGAGGATTTGCTGTTCCCACCTCAATCTTGAGCAGGTGAGGAGTGGGCAGAGCATCCCTGGAGATTCTCCCTCATTCCCAGGCTCCAGGGTTAATTCCTGCTGGTCTTTCCTGCTCCTTCCTCCTGGGAGCTGGGGATGGAGGAGGAAAACTCTGCTCCCTGTTCCTCACTCCTGATCCTGCAGGTCTCAGTCCTGGAATTCTCCTTCCATCCAGTTTTCCCTCCCATGATCCTGGGTTGCTCTTGGATGCTTTGTGATGGACTCAGAGTCGATCTGGATGAAAACAGCTTTAATTTGGGAGTCTAAACAGCTTTTTGGGGGGCTTTTCCAGGCAAACTGGATCCTTCTCTTCTTTCCTGATGGGAATGTGAGCACTCAGCAGAGCAGAGGTTTATTCCTGTTTATTATCCAAGGGCTGGACAGAGGAATTGGGAACCAGCCTGGCCTGGAGGGAGGGAAACTGAGGCACTGGCCATGGAGAATCCCTGGATTTCCATGGATTCCAACCCTTTTTGGAGCACATCCTGCTCCAATAAAGAGGGAATTGAAGGAATATCCAGGGATCTGAAGGATTTGCCCTGGCTGTGGGACCTGAGGGAATTAAATCTGGATTACGACACCCATGGGAAAAGTCATCTTCCCTGGATTTCCATGGATTTTATGGATTTTAACCCCTTTTGGAGCACATCCTGTTCCAACAAAGAGGGACTGGAGGGAATATCCAGGGATCTGTGAAGGATTTGCCCTGGCTGAGAGCCCCAAGGGAGTTAAATCTGAATTACAACACCTCAGAGCTGCTGCTTCCCCCTCTGTGCTCATGCCCTGCTCTTTCCCAACCCCCTGGAAGAGGGTGGGGAGAGCAGGGTCAGGGGAGCTTCTTCAGCAGCCTCTGGACAATCCTGGCTTCCCTTCCATGGCCTGGGGCCATCCCAGCAGGAAGCTGGCTCACATTCCCGGGGGCTTTGCTTCCTCCTCCTCCTCCTCCTCCTCCTCCTGGGGCCGGGATGCTTGGCAGCAGCTCAGCCCTTCAGAAAGGACACAGAACCTCGCTGGAGTTATTCTGGGGGAGAAGGAAATGATGCAAGGAGGGATTTGTCCATTTGGAGGAAGTTGGATTTCCGTCCAGGCCGTTCTCTAGCCCACCTTGCTTTTTTTCTTTTTTTGTAATTCTTTCTTTTCCATGCTTTTTTTTAAAATTTTCTTTATCTTCAGAAAGAGTTTTCTGGCCTGGGGGAGAGGGGGTTCAGCTGCTCAGAGCTTGGGGAGAAGAGCTGGAAATCACCTCCATCCTCCTGCTTTGGCTTGGAAATCTTCAGCCTCGGTTTTCCCTGGAGAAAGAATGAGGAGCCTCCAGGGAGAGGATGCAGGAGCAGCAGTGGGGAGTGAAAATCAGGGAATTAGAGCTGAGGGTGCAGGGTGTTCCCAGAATTGGTGTTTCCCTTCTCATGGCTCAGCTCCATCCCGAGCTGTCACCTGTCCCTTCACACCCTGACCTCTGCTCAGGCCGTGGAAATCCAGCCTTTTTCCCACATTTTCCATCTGCAGATGGATTTTGGTGCTGCAGCTCCCCCAGCCCCTGGGAGTGACCTCAGGAGTGTCCCCAGGTGTGTGACAGCACCGAGGGCCCTTCCCACCTGCAGGGCCAGAACCCAAAATCGCTGCCAGCGAGGGCAGGGCTGGCTGTCACTGTCACATCCCAGATGGAGCCAGACATTCCCTGCCCTTCTCTGAGGCTGCTGCAGCTTTTCTGGCAGCACCAGGACTCTTCTCACCTGGGCAGAGCAGGAAAGGCTCTGGGAATTTTGGGAATTTTCCTTCCTCCTTTATTTTTTGGGGTTTTTTTTTTTGGTTGGCTGAGTTTTTTTGGTTGTTTTTTCCTCTGGGGTAGAACCAGGAGAGATCAAACTCACACCCTGCCGTGTGTGATTCCCAGCCCCACAGAGCCCTGCCCTGGGGGGATCTGGCACAGGGGAATCCGCTGCATTCCCAGCTCTGGGATGGGCAGGGAGGAGAAACAGGAGAAACAAAAGGACATTTTCCACTTTCTTCCTCTGCTCCACTCCCCGGGCAGGGGCTGATTCCGTGAGGAAAAGCCAGGAAAAGGATGTTTGATGTTTGATGAAGCCTGGCCCAGCCGCTTTTGTTCAGTTCCTTGAAGGGATCCGACCCAGATCCCGACCCAGAGGCTGCTGGGGCAGAGGAGAGGGACGAGCATGGGGCAGCTTTGGCAGGAGAATCTGCCCTGAGCTCTGTCCTGGCCCCTGGGGACAGTCCCTGGGCCTGGGGACAATCCCTGGCACCTCCAGCTGGCACTGCCAGGTCAGGGGGGCCTCAGGGATCTGGGGGATAAGGAGGAGCCAGAGCTTGTCCATGGCAGGATCCATCCCTGGGACAGGCTGTGCTGGCTCCTGTCCCATGGCTGAGGGTGGCAGGGCCTCTGCTGCTTCCCTTGGATCTGGGGGAGCCTTTGGGGTTTAATTCCCTTGGATTT
>NC_031795.1:4861173-4865751 GCF_001522545.3 Parus major | reverse complement strand
CCCTCCTGGGGTCCCTGCAGCCCCCCTGGTGCCCAGCCCGGGCTGTGGGTACGAGGCTGCTGTGGGGTCAGAGCCAGTGGGGTGGAATTTTCCAGCCGCTCCCCCCAGGCTGGGATGTTGTGCCAGGGCTCTGCCATGGGCGCAGCCCCTTCCCCATCTCACCTGTCCCCTCCCCATCCTCACCTGTCCCTTCCCCATCTCACCTGTCCCCTCCCCATCCTCACCTGTCCCCTCCGCATCCTCACCTGTCCCATCCTCACCTGTCCCCTCCCCATCCTCACCTGTCCCTTCCCCACCCTCACCTGTCCCTTCCACATTCTCACCTGCCCCATCCTCACCTGTCCCATCCTCACCTGTCCCCTCCCCCTCCTCACCTGTCCCCTCCTCACCTGTCCCCAGGTGTGGGGCAGCTCCGGGAAGCGCTGCCGAGCTCGGGGCTCGTCCCCGCGGGACCGGCCCGGCAGGGCTGGGAGGCGCCCGGGGCGGCCGGACCGGTCCCGGCTGTTCCACCGGAGCCCGACCCACGGCTCGGCATCTCCAGAGCTCCGGGACAGCCCCACGGAGCCACCCCTGCCCTCGGAGGCTGCTCGGTGCTGCCTGTCCCCATGGGTCACCGGCACCTCATCCCCAGCTCAGCGCCCACCATGAGCGCTCCTGGACCTCCAAAATCCTGCTGGGGGTCTCTCCAAACCCTCCCGAACCTCCAAAACCCTGCTGGGGGGGGCTCTCCAAACCCTCCTGGACCTCCAAAATCCTCCTGGGGGGGTCTCTCCAGACCCTCCTGGACCTCTAAAACCATCCTGGGCGTTTCTCCAGACCTTCCTGGACCTCCAAAATTCTCCTGGGGGTCTCTCCAAACCCTCCTGGACCCCCAAATCCCTCACAGCGCTGCTCCCGCCCCGGCTGCGCGTGGAGAGGGATCTCCCGCCCTGTCCCAGGGAATTCCAGCAGCCGCATCCCTGGGGTTTTTATCCACCTGGATGCGACGTCCAGGCCTCGGTGTGGCCGACCTGCCGGAGCGTTCTGGAGAGCTCTGGGAAGGGGAAAACGGCGGCTCCGCGTTCCCGGAGCTGCAGCAGCAGCAGGAGAGGAACGGCAGCAGCGGGAATCCGGGAAGCGGCGGGAGGATGCGGGAAGCGGCGGGAGGATGCGGGAAGCGGCGGGAGGATGCGGGATGTTCGCTCCGGCACCGCCAGGACAAGCCCCGGGTCCCCCCAGCAGCGGGGACAGGCCGGGATGGTCCGTGGGATGCAGGTCCTGTCCCCGCTCCGGGAACAAAGGGATGCTCCGAGAGGCTCCGGAGGGATTTGGGAGCAGCTGCGCGGCCACGGCGGGGCGGGAGCTGCGCCGGGATTGTGACAAATCCCAGAGTCTGGAGAGGCCGGGGAGATGGGCTGGGGGGAAACGGCTTGGGGGGATCGCGGAGACGGCGCGGGGATTATGGATACGGCACGGAAATGGTGGATACGGCACGGGAATGGTGGATACGGCACGGGAATTATGGATACGGCACGGGAATGGTGGATACGGCACGGAAATTGTGGATACGGCACGGGGGGATCATGGACACGGCGTGGGGGTTCTGGATACGGCACGGGAATTATGGAAACAGCGTGGGGAAATCATGGACACGGCCCGGGGATCATGGACAAGTCGTTGGGGTTCTGGACATGGCCCAGGATCACCGAGACGGCACGGGAATGATGGATACAGCCCGGGAATGATGGATACAGCCCGGGAATGATGGACATGGAATGGGAATGATGGATACAGCCCGGGAATGATGGATACAGCCCGGGAATGATGGATACAGCCCGGGAATGATGGATACGGCCCGGGAATGATGGATACAGCCCGGGAATTACGGGAGCAGCGTGGGGGGATCACGGACACGGCCCATCCCCGGCCCGCGGGGTGTTCGGAGCGCGGCGTCTGTCGCCGGCCTGCCAAACACATACAAAGGACGTCTCATTATCCCCTAATTAGTGCCTTGCCAGCTCCTGCAATTAACACCCGTGCAGGCGGCTGATGTTGAGGTAAACAGAGGGTTTGAAGCGCCCTGGAGAGCCGGGGGGTCCTGGCGGGGTGCGGACCACCCGTGGGCCGAGTCCAGAGGGTCCCGCTGAACTCCAGAGCCCTTCGGGAGAGCTGGGCAGGGAGCAGGGACACCTTCCGCTATCCCAGGCAGCTCCAAACCCCGTGATCCCGGCCCTGGACAGTTCCAGGGATGGGACAGCCGCTGCTTCTCTGGGAAAATCATACCAAGGCCTCCCCACCCTCACAGGGAGGAATTCCTTCCCAAAATCCCATCCCTCTGGCAGTGGGAAGTCATTCCCTGTGTCGTGTCCCTGCATCCCCTGTCCCAGGCCCATTTCCAGCTCTCCTGGAGCCCCTTCAGGCCTCTCTGAGCTTTCCCTGGAGTTTTCTCTTTCCTGGCCTGGCTCCAAGCAGAGATGCTCCAACCCTTGGAGCACCTCCGTGACCTCTGGACTCGCTCCAGCAGCTCCGCTTTCTCCCAAAACGAGCCCATGAGTCAGGAGCAGCCAGGATTGGGCTCGGGGCTGCGGCTCCTGCCCCGGAGGAGGCCGAGCCGCCCGTCCTCCTGCACAGCCGGCTGCTCATTCCCTGGAAACATCAAAGGAGGCACCCAGGTCTTAAATGGCCTTTCTCCGGCTGACCCAGAAACGCGGATCAAGAGCTGCCTCATCCCTTAATTGAGAAGTTGGTGACTTTGAGTCTTTATTAAAGAGCTTTAGTGAATTCGCAGATTAAGGCCACAACCGGCCGCTGCCTCCATCCAGCCTCATTCCCTGCCACCATCCAACCCGATCCCGGCACGCCGGAGCCACCTCGCCCCGCAGCCGCTGCTCCGGAGCCTTTTTCCTGCTCCAGCCTGGAGCTCTGGAGCTCTGGAGCTCTGGACAGGCCCTGGGAGGGTTCCCTGTGCTGCTGCCGCTGAGGAGAAATCGAAATCAAACCAAATCCGAGCTGAAAATCAGCGCTGCCCGCACAGAACAACCCAATCCCGGGGGATTTTCCAGCTTGGGATGGTGGAAGGAGGAGGCAGGGCTGGAAGGGGGGGCTCCACACGTGCCCCCTCCCTCCTTCCCTCCCTCCCTCCGCCTGCAGGTTTCCATCTGCCCGTGCCCCGTGCTCCTCAGCGCTGCCAGGAAAAACAGGGATGTTTTGGATCATCGCCTGCCCGCGGGGCGGTGGGAAGGGGCTGCCGGCGGGGCAGGACTTCCCTGGGTGGGCGTAGAGCTGCGAGCTCCGGGGAGGAAGGAGGCTGGAGAGGAGGCAGCGCGTTCCTCAAGGCGCCGTTCCTGCCTGCTGCTGCGGATTAGCGTGTTTTCCAGGGAAAACAGGGCTGGGGGATGCTACTACCGAATCCTGGGAGAGGCAGAGAGAGGAGCAGCGGCGGAGCAGGAGCTGCTCCCGCTTCCAGCCGAGCTTTGGGAGGAATCCCAGCCCGGCTGATTCCCGGGGGGGCACGGATGGAGCAGAAAATCACCCCTGGCCCTGCCTGCCTGGCTCAGGAGGCCTCGGGGGGATTAAAAACCCCTCGCTGGCCCAGCTGGGGTGGGTTTTGTGCCCGAGGCCGGGGCTGGCAGTGGCCCCACGACACGCGCACACACGCGTGGACACACCGGCGCACTCACCCGTGCCACGGTGACACACGGCCTGGGCCACACTGCTGTCCCTTGTCCCTTCCCCAGCGGTCAGCGCTGCCCTCGTGGCGTCCCTGGCACCGCGGCCTCACCCAGGAGGTGCCAGCCGTGTCCTTCACCCTTCCGCCCGTCCCTCCTCTGCCTCATCCTCGCCAGCCCGGCGGCTGCTCCCGCCTGTTTCTATGGGAACTCGGCAGGAAAACGCGGTTGGCAGCGCCAGCCCGCTGGATGTCACCCTGTCACCCTGTCACCTGCCTCTGCGCACCTGGGGCCCCTCGCCACAGCCCTGGGGGATGTCCCTGGCAGCCAGCAGGGCACCGGTGGCCCGGAGCAGCACGATGGGTCCCCATGGCGATCTGAGGGCCCCCCGAAAACACCGGCTGTCCACAAAGGCAGGGTTTTGTGCTTCCCGCGGGATTTTTATCGCAGGGATTTTAATTCCTCAGCCACCCCCTCTGTGGGAGCCCTAATCCCGGCTCTGTGTCCCCAGGGGGGTGGCTCGAGGTGGGCGCCAGGTGTCCCCGAGCCCGGCTCTGCCAGGCCGAGGAGGGATGGAGCTGCCTTGGGAAGCGTTTCCCGGCCAAGGAGAGGGGACAAGAGGGACGGGTGCGGGTCCGAGAGGGACAGGAGCTTCAGAGCCGGACAGGAGCTCTCCTTTCCCCTGAGGAAACACCAGCGGGACCCAGGGGGAGGATCTGGAGCAGCCACACGCCCACACCGAGCCCGGTGTGAGCAGGGCTGAGAGTCCCGGGACGAGCTCAGCACCGGGAATGCAGAGTGGGATTCACGGCGGGATTCACGGATGGATTCATGGAGAGATTCATGGAGGGATTCACTAAGGGATCACGGCGGGATTCATGGGGGGATTCACTGAGGGATCACAGTGGGATCACGGCGGGGTTCATGGGGG